>NC_141611.1:12610152-12887652 GCF_047967505.1 Dipteris shenzhenensis
GTCCCATCAATCCACTCAGTGTACTCTCTATAATTGGAGGGTTGCCATTTCTCCTTTTTGATGAGAAGAGGACTCCCCTTTGAGGGGCACGTGGCGTAGCCTTTGAAGAGCACTTGGATTCTTCAAAATAAATAAGTATAGAAGCTTTTGTCTTCTGTTAGGTATTTTTCTCTAGGATGGAGGCTCTCTTTGTCTCTTGTATGACACCACATTTATATTACTCTTGCCAAAATAGGAAAGTCCCCATCCACCCCCCCACACACACACATACACCTTTTGACCTCTTCTCTCCTATTTTTCGGTAATCTACTTGTCGTGATATTCCTTCACCTTCACCTATCGTTTCCTTTCCTTGTAATTTACACCAATCGTTTGCTTTCACAAGTTACTATCGAAATATTAATCGAGCTAAGTACACGTGGACGTAGAATGGCACTCCAAAGGCAGGGGCCATAATGGGATCCCCACCTTGTTGGCCAATGTTGCAAGAAATAGGACTTGAAAGGGCGGAGGCGGAAGCAAGAGCCACAATGTTCCAAGGAAGCAAGGGGGGAAGGAAGGAAGGCTAAGGGATGGAGGGAGGGGGAGTGCTGATGATGGTGGTGCTAGTGCTCTTGGGAGGAGGGGTTAGTGATTGTTCTATTTATCATTTCACAGACTACTCGTTGCCGTATGTAGCCATATTGCCCAGAAACCTTAGGGTAGTTTCACACCCATCTGCCGGACGGGGTGAACCAGACTAGCGATGGGCGCTCGTTTGCATCGTCACTGGCCATGGAAAAGTAGCTGGCGTTTCATACACATCCGGACATGCCTCCTGACATTTGACGATTGAGAACAAGCCTTCAGCAGCATTTTATTTAGTTATGTTGCTTTTTGGACATCTAGTTCCATCTATTTCTCTCATTTGGACAAATGAAGCTATGTTCAAGTTTGGGACTGCATTTTATATATTTCAGCTGTCATTTGGACATCTAGTTCCATCTATGTGTCAGGATACAGTTCTATTGTTCCAGAGGTGTTCTCAATGTGATCTTCTATTTTCGTTTAACAAGAGTATGGTTTCCTACAGTCTGAAAGCTATTTCTCTTGTTGCTCGTGTGTTGTCACTGTAAGCTTATATTTCATGCAATCTGAATTTGCTTTCCTCTAATTTGAATTGTTGTCATTGTAAACATTTACTTTCTTGCAGTAAGAACCTCAAAAGATAGAGTCAATGCCCCACCTGTAAGCACCCGAATGAGGAGTGCGAAGGGGCTTAATGTTAGTAGAAATGTAGTGAAGCAATGTAGTGAAACATCCACAGTACAAGGCTGCCACATGGGAAGTCTTCAGGCTGCCAGTTGGGCATGTAATAAGTCTTCATGCTGCCACATCAGGCTGCCATTTGGGCTACCACATGGGAAGTCTTCCGGCTGCCATTTCGGCATGCACATGGGAAGTCTTCAGGCTGCCATTTGGGCTGCCACATGGGAAGTCTTCAGGCTGCCATTTGGGCTGCCACATGTCTAGTCTTCAAGCTGCCATTTGGGTAGACTAAGCAGAGGGCTGGAGTACAGCAGTACATGGAGCACAACAGCCACTAGTGTATGTAGAGGAGAGGCTGATTGCAGCACACATGGGAAGTCTTCCGGCTGCCATTTCGGCATGCACATGGGAAGTCTTCAGGCTGCCATTTGGGCTGCCACATGGGAAGTCTTTAGGCTGCCATTTGGGCTGCCACATGTCTAGTCTTCAGACTGCCATTTGGGTAGACTAAGCAGAGGGCTGGAGTACAGCAGTACATGGAGCATAACAGCCACTAGTGTATGTAGAGGAGAGGCTGATTGCAGCACACAAGAGCTATCACATATTTCGTGATGCCTGTAGCACACAAAGGTGCTAATGTACCTCAAGATTACTCATAAGTTTGGTTGTACATCTATGTGGTATTGATGCAAATCTCTAATTGCTTATCTGTCTACATTGTTAATTTTTTCCCCCCTAAAGCAAGAATTTTCGGACAGAACTAATAATATTTTCATGCCACTTACAGCAAGCATGGACATGACGAAAGAGGAGACCATATTATGTGCTTGTATTTGCGTGCTGCTCATAGCTCAATTGATGGAACCTCTACCAGCCACCGACAACCATGAATTGGAGGACTTGATAATGGTGTGGTTGCTACAGCAACATAATAGTGTTAAAACAATGCAATTGCGAAGGTTACTAAGTCGTCGGCAGCGGCATTTGAACCGAGCTTGTTGGGCATATGCACGGCCACAAAATTTTATGGAGAGATGCTTATTTGGTTCTTATTCAGATGCAATGTTCAAAAGGCGCATGCGTGTAAACAAGGAAACATTTCTTTTCATATGCTCTAAAGTAGCTCCTGTTATGGGTCAACAAAGCACTTGCATGCGTAGTGCTATCTCCCTCGAGAAGCGTGTATGCATAGCATTGCATAGATTGGCTACAGGTGCAAGTCTAGAGGTCATAGGTGACTTATACGGTTGCGCAACAAGCACAGCATGCATGATTGTGAACCTCTTCTACAGTGCAATAAAACAGTCTGGACTTCATGACTTGTATATCAAGTGGCCTAGCAAGAGAGGAATGGCTAAGATAGCACAGGCATTCGAGGCTCTTTGAGGGATTCCATATGTGGTTGGTGCAGTGGATGGATCACATATCCCAATCATAGCTCCTCAGATATATCATGCGGATTACTATAACCACAAGGGATTCCATTCAATACTCTTGCAGATGACCGTGATGGAAGATTGTCGTGTCTGGGACTATGATGTTGGTTGGGCTGGTGCAATTCATGATTCAGTCTTGTTTACTCGTAGCAGCCTTGGTCGTAGATGCCAATCCAATGGGCTTGGAAAGTATTGCTTGTTGGGTGACTGTGCATATCCGGCAAGGCCCTATATGTTGCCTCCGTTCAAAGGTGGGAAGGATGGTCTAAGTCGGTGTAAGAGTCATTGGAATTTCATCCAATCTAGTTCATGCATGCCAGTGGAGAGAGCTTTTGGAATGCTAAAAGCCAGGTTCCGAATATTACTAAAAAGGTGTGACATTGACTTGCTTGGTTCTACATAACATGTGCATTGTGCACGGGGACTCTTTTTTGTCTGATTGGGTGCGTGAAGCCGAACAAGACTTACATGCTGGCTGCAATGAGTTCGAGACACAAATGCAGGCATCATGCACTCTTAATGAAGTTCAGGCTGTTTTAACGGAAGATCCAAATGACATATTGGAAAGGGGTCAAAGTGGTTGGGATGGTGCTATCAATGGTGGTTGCAGTTCTTCATGCCACCCTATTGGCTCAGGTGCTGAGCGACGCAATAATCTCGCACGGTCTACGTATCAAGAGTTTCTCAGACGAAATGTGAATGGCATGTTTGCTGAGGGAGATGAAGAAGTGGATGATGATGAGGACAATGAAAGTCATGATGTCGTCAGAGCTTGAAGATCAAAATGGATGCATGTGTAAATTGTTCTTCAATTGTGTCTAAAGCGTTCTCATTTTTGGGAAAGGCAACAGAGCCTATGTGTTCCCAAGTGTCCAATAATATAGACAGTTTTGAATGCATTTCATGTCGAGCCATAATGAACAAAATTTGATGACTCCTATAGTTTTTAGCCAATTGTCTTCAGTAGCCATGGTGTTTATGACAGCAGGAAACACTCCACTCCAACACAAATAGTACTATCAAACCAGTCCCAGATCAACAATTGTGTTAATCCACAAGAACTGGAAAATTTGCACACACAAACGAAGTAAAATGACAGTAGAAACATAAAAAACCACAGTTAAGAATCCAATAAGAGTACCACTGTAGCTTCCATCACTTGGGAGACTGCTTCAAATAACAATAATACCACAATTATCTAGGTCTACAAAACTCTTCCGATCGCCTACCATTATTAAACCGAATCTTTCAAGAAATGATCAAAAGCAATCCTGCAGAAGTAAGCCCTACAGCGGAGTCATGGATAGCGTTGACAAAATGCCTCTAGCAGGAACAAGGAATGCCTGTATTATTCACAATAATACACGACTTCCTGTACATTTTGTTGTACACAGGGAAGAGGGCGGATTGCAGGAGCCGCAGCTCTGGAACTTGAATCGCCAGCTCCAGCCAGAGTGCCCACCTCTCAGGGAAGCAGTATCAGAGCCACCCGATGATTCAAGATAAAGTTGTATAGTAGTATGCTGGAGGAACAACAGAGACAGCTCAAGTACATCGCACAATAGAAGATCCCTATTAAGACGTTGTAACTTGTAGAAGCAGCCGCTCAATGTCTTTACAGGCAATTTGAACGTTGGAGATCTGGTACCCAGTGGCCACAAGATTCGTTGAGCTGTACTGCGGTACAGACTTGTTGGGAACTTGGGAGGCATGCAAGATTGAGGTCGCAGAAGGAAATGGGGAGAGCAGGAAATGGGGAGAGCGGCAGACTATAGTGAAGGAGGAAGCTCAACCGCCAAAAGGGAACAGAGAGAGCGCAACTTGAACATAGCTTCATTTGTTGGACATATGATCTATAAATCGAATCAAAGCAGCCCCTAGAGTCTCCATGATATCAAGCCTTCGGGCCTCAGCAGCTTCCCTACATGCAACTGCTTCATCCCTTTCCAGACAAGATTGACGTACTTGTGACAAAATACCACGTCCGCTCTCGTTGACCTGTGCAATAAATTCTTCCATCTGAGAATCATTCTTTCCACCACGACTCAATGAGGTAGACATTGGTTTGTTGGAAACAGATGCACACACAGGGCTGGTTTCTTTGGGACTCTCATGAATGGCTTCTAATCGTCTAGTACCACTGTCTCCCCAGTAGCCGAGGCATGGCTGTATACGCGAACATGTGCACGATCGTGCATATACTCATCCACTATGTCATACCACTTACATGTTCGCTTCACATCATTTCCTGATATGGAATTGTGTAGCTTATCTGCTTTGTACTGATCATATACTCGACCCCATTTCTTGCGGCAAGCTTCAGAGTCTTTGTCAAAATCTGAATAGGCTGAAGCTAGCTTATTGGCAATTTTGGACCATAGATCTGTTCCCTGCTTTTGTGGTTTATTGAACTCTTCATTCTTTCCACCACGCTCATGGATCAAGCTTACAACCCAAAAGTCTTTCCACATTGTCGCTCTTCCTCCCTCTCCCTCGCATTCATCTTCCAAGGCTTGGGTATCTAGACACTTCTTTTTGGCTCTACCTCTCTTTTGGACTGCTACCTTGGCTGAACTTGTATCTGCTTCCCATTCAAGCTTCCCTCGTCCGGTTTCTTCAATTGTCTTGCCTTGGCATGCTTCTTGCCCAACGGGCTTTGCATAAGGAGCTTCCAATGCTCGTGGCCTTCCTCTCTTCACACCCTTTTTACCCCCTTTAGTAGGGGTAACATCTTTTTTACCTTGAGATCCCACAGATAGAATGGAAGGTGCAAAGGTAGATGGCTGAGACATGACAGGTGGCATCCGAAAGAACATTGGTGACGAAGATGGGAAGATGGCTGGAAATTTTGGAGAACCAAACATCTGCGATTGGTTATACATAACCATCGAAGGAGGTCCTGACAATTGTGAATCTGTTACTTCAGAGCTTTGGAGGTCTTCAAGGGCATCCTCATAGTTGGGATCAATAAGCAGGCGTTGCATTGCCATCCTTTAAAAAAAAACTATTTTAAAATTGTAACTGGTGTTCTACTCAACAAGAGAAGACGGATTGAATGCAAAAGGTGTGAACAGAAGCTACACCATACACTCAATCTCCATTTTTTGGGCTACGCATGACGAAGCAAATAAGTGATTTCCCAATGCATTAAATCCTACCTGCCTGTCATCTCAGTGTAAATGGAAAGGTACCGTCTATTGAGGAGTTTGAAGAGATCAAGAGACAGGACGAATAGCCCTGGCGTACATTGACAATCTTTAGCAGTGTACCTATCCTAGAATGAGGCAGCGTTGCTCAAAAGACTTGCAATATAACCCTTCAGGCGATCACAGGGCTGATGTATTGAGAACCCGAAACCAAATTTTAGAGCAGCATGTCAATCGCAAAAACGTCCATTACTTTTGAGCTCGCAAAAACGACTTTTTTGACAAAAATCTGGAGGGAATGGGCAAACGCTTGGAAGAAGACAGAGGATTTAGAGGGAAGATAGAAGGAAAATTTTAAAATGAGCATGAGAGAGGGAATGTACCTGTTCTTCCACGCTATTGGAATGCCGGGACTCCAAGCTTGCGAACTGCAATTCTGAGAAATGGTGAAGAACGCAACAAAGGACGCCAGAGAAAAGAAATGGTGAAAGACTCCCGCCAAAACCATGTGCAATCGCCTATATTCCAGGAAGACAGACATTTCTATTGGAAGCCAGCAGCTACGCCAAGAGTTGGGCGAGGGGAAGACGCCGCCCAGGATTGCACTGCTTTCGTCCGTGACTCAGCTTGCCACCTAGGAAATGAAACGATGCCAGTCCGCCTCGTTGTGAAAGCACATACCAATGGGCGCGCTTTTTCATTGGATGGAGTCAAAATTGGGTGAAGACGTCCGGATGGGTGTGTAACATGCCTTACCCTCCTCAATAGCCCCCTCGACATCGCCAACTCATCCTACTTCCAGCTCTGCTTCGTTAACTCCACCCCCCACTCTTACACCTTCTCCATCCTCACTTACTATACCACTTTCGACCCCTCCTCCTCCTCTTTCATCAACAATTCCACCGCCAAAGTCGTTTGGAGTGCCAACCGTCACCGCCCCGTCTCCGAACACGCTTCCGTCCGCTTCCAGGATGACGGAAACCTCTCCCTCCTCGACGGCGACGGAAGCTTGGTCTGGTCTACCCAGTCCGCCAACCAGGGCGTTGTGGGTATCTCCTTGGACGATTGGGGGAACTTGGTTCTTTACAATAGCTCCAATGGCACCGTCTGGCAAAGCTACGACCACCCCACTGACGTCCTTCTGCAACGCCAGGGACTCTATCCCAACATGCGCCTCATCAGCCGAGTGTCGGATACAGATCCCTCCGAAGGTTCCTATAGCTTGGTCATGGAGGCCGGCGGGCTTGCAGCTTACTACTCGACAGCCCAGAGCACTCATGATCCTTACTGGACCTTTGGTTGTTACGGTCGGAATGATTTGTTCTCTGTGCAACACGCTTGCAACCATCATTTCTATCTTGATTTCGACGGAGGGAACACTCCTTTCCTCCAATTCTTCGATGCCCCTGCGGCCAACATTCCCAACGATACATATGCACCACAGCTCTGCCACCTTAACACATCTGTCTGCTCCAACTACGGATGGTATTTCCAGTATTTCGGCACCGATCCCTCCATCTTCACGGAAATTAGCTCCCTGGTTTATTTCCTGAGACTGGAACCCACTGGTTTGCTTCATGCATATGTGTATCACTATGTGAATGGAGACAATAATCATCCTGTTTGGCTCAATCAGTCCGTCCTCGTGGAGGGTGATAGCTGCTTTCTTCCAAACTCATGCGGGTCATATGGGATCTGCGCAACCGATGGACCTTGTACATGTCCGGCTGCTGATCAAGTAGCACCGCAAGACTCCTTCCAGCAGATCTCATCCCTTTCGAATAATTTTGAGGGCTGTACTCCGCCACGAAATCTTTCGTGCGGAAACAACGCAAACGGCTCTAATCTGCATCAGCACTTTCTTAATCTTACTCGAGTTCGTATGACCTTCCCCAAAGTAACGCAACTTTGGAAGACTGTCTGAAGGATTGTTTACACAATTGTTCGTGTGTTGCAGTGTTCTATCACAAAGACAGCGCTTCATGTTTCCCACGGATTAATCAGCTAAGTACTCTTAGGAAGGTTACTAATGAATCTTTTCAAGCCTTTCTGAAGATAGAAGACAGCGAAGAGACAGCTCGTAGATCTAATACCGGATTAATAGCAGGCATTGTAGTAGGGGTATCTGCTGGCATATTCACTCTGATAATGGGCATGTTTTGGGTTTATAGAAAGTGGATCTTCCAAGGAAATGAGGATGAGGAGGACGAGCTCTCATTTCTTGAGACGTTACCTACACTGCCAACGAGGTATTCATATGGGGATCTCCAGGAAATTACCCAGGGCTTTAGCAAGATGGTCGGGGCGGGAGGATTTGGCAAGGTTTATGAAGGCATCTTACCAAATGGAAATCGAGTTGCTGTGAAGAAGCTTGAAAGCTTGAGGCAGGGGAAAAAAGAATTTCGTTCAGAAGTTGCAATATTGGGTGGCATTCATCATGTGAATTTAGTTCGGCTGTGTGGCTTCTGTGCAGAAAGGTCGTCGAGACTGTTAGTATACGAGTATATGCCAAATGGGTCCTTGGATAGATGGCTTTACCGAGACCCACAGAAACCACATCTGAGCTGGCCAGCACGATTCCAAATTGCCCTGGGAACAGCACGAGGTTTGGCCTATCTTCATAAGGAGTGCACAGAGAGAATTATTCATCTGGATGTGAAACCTCAGAACATTCTGCTTGATTTTGATTTCACTGCTAAAGTCTCTGATTTTGGGCTCTCCAGGCTTGTCAAACGAGATGAGAGTTTGGTAGTAACGACTATGAGGGGCACACGAGGTTACCTTGCTCCTGAATGGCTTCTGCAAGGAGGCATCACGGATAAAGATGATGTGTATAGTTTTGGAATGGTACTCTTGGAGATTGTGAGTGGCAAGAGGAACCTAGATAGTATTGTAGATTCTGAGAACCAGCTTTCTCTCTGGACTGGCAGAGGTGGAGCTCTCCAACCTTACTGATAATGAGCATGGAGACGATGTTCATGGGGAACAAGCCCAGTGGATGATGCTAATTGCTTTTCAGTGCATTCAGGAAGATCCAACTATAAGACCTTCAATGGATAAAGTCGTGCAACTGCTGGAGGGCACAGCAGAATTGACCCATTTGGAGGTATCTAATTTGTCCCAAGGAATACAATCTGCTCTCAGGTCTCAAGCTCACCTGTTACTCAGACCGATGGGGAGAACACCTTCCCCAAATTTCACGTCTGGTGGAGTCCTGTCTTCTCTCACACTAGTAGCAAGATAGGAAGGATGAAACTGTCATATCGGCATTTGTATTCTAGTCATCTCAACGATTACAAGCACACCTTCTTTCAGGCTGAATGTCTTTCTTTGGAAAATAATTATTGCCAAGCTCCCAGTAAGAATGAGGGATTTCTAAATGGAACCTTATTATGTGAATGCAACAGAGTTTGACCCATGTGGAGTAGAATATGTCAGTGGCTTGCGGTGCAGGCATTGATTGCCAAGTGATGTGGAAGGTTGCCTTATTGGGTGATAAAGGTAGGCTTAATGATGTCATGTGGGAAGTATGGTCAGCTGATTCGAGCAGTAATATGGCATTCAATATGGAGGTTCCGCAATAAGATGATTCACAAAAAGGTGCAGAGGAAAGCCGGGTTCATGGAGGAAATTGTCAATAACTTAAGAGTCACTTTAACGTTCTATCCAAGAAAAGATATGCAGGTCAAACAAGTCTATGCAGTTATAATAAAGAGAAACCCATTAGTTTTTGTACAAGTCTACCTGTTATAGGTAGCTGTAAGTATTTCCCTTTTTTGTGTGAATAGATAGTAAAATCTCAGTTTTCATTTCACTATTTAAAAAAAAAACGATTACAAGCAAGGTAGCGCTCGTGTGTACCTTTTCTGAATGACTTCTGCTCTTAATAATCTCCACAGTTTCATAATTGCAAAATCTGAAGTCTTTGCTGTGTCTTTATCTTGTGCTCTTTGATGCCAGCTTTATGAGGGGAGGACTATGGTAGAAGGATGAGTCATATTGGCATCAGTTCATGCTTTTTAGAGTGACCTTCTGCTCATACCCTTCTATCACCCAGCCCAGCACCGTCTCGAGCGCACTTGCTTTAAGAAACAACAACCCAATATCTAACTATTGCTATCTTGCTTCTCTCTAGCATGTTTCCTCCCAAGTTGTTTTTTTAAATAGTGTAAGGTTCAAATCTCCTGTATTGGACACATGGGTGTGAGATTCGCCCACTTATTAGCTAACTGTCCTCTTGCCAGACATTCACTTGTTGTTGCTGATCCATGGTAGCTTGCCTCTCGAGAGCATCGTAATTGGCCTACAGCATATCATTATGTGAGCGCTCTGGTGCAAGGGCTTTTCTCATCTGTTGCAGCTTAATCTCTAGCCCCTTGCTGATTTCAATTGCCTTTTGGCCACTGGCCTTGACCATCAAACGGTCGGCCTTCTCCTTCTGTAGTGCAGCCCCTCACCATGCATTGGTTTTAGCAATGGCTTGATGAGCCGTGAACTCTTGTTTCCTTAATAGCATGTTCTGTGCCGTCTGTGCCATGGCAGTCAGAGCCTCCATAAAAAATGCTTCTTTTGCGGCACAGTTCTGTCCTCCTACATTAGTTTGTTATATTGTTGTGCCAATCTATAGGCATTGGAGGTGCAGAGTTCAATTACTTCCTCTGATGTAGGGTGGTGAGATGGTTGTGCCTGCAGTTGGCTGTGTTCTTCAGCTCTGAGCTTTGGACCTGTTTGGCTATTAAACCTGCCATTCCCCTCCTACCATCTTTATGCCTCCCTTCCTCTTCTACCCACTCCCCACCTCTCTCACAACTTCTCCCCTCTCTCTCCATATAAAATGAGACCCATCGCCTTTTGTGGCTACCATCGAGTCGCATTCCCTAAGACAACCAATTGCATGGCCTCCTCACTCTTGATGTTCCATGAACATGAGCCTAAGGATGATGAACCCTCTGGCATTGCGTTGACAAGTCATGCTCTCTTCCTCCAATTTTTCTGCTTTCTTGCTCTTCAACCATGCCGTTTGGTGTGGCCACTACCAGTTGCTTGCTTTTGAGTACGCTGCTATTAAAGAAGTTTGGCACTCCCCTCACCAAGGTCGAAACTGAATGAATGAGGCTGTGATAGATGTGCAAACAAATGTCTATATTCATGGCTCCAAACACTCATGTACAGAAATGTCTATGCTCATGTGTAAGAAAAGTCTATACTCAAGGCTTCAAACCCAGTATAGCTGCTTATGCTTGGGAACTGATGATGACATAAGTGTTGCTTTGCTTGCTAAGTATGTCTTCCTTTTGTTTTTCATAAAAGTTATTGTCTACCTCTTTTTTCTTCTCTTTCATTTTCTCTTTTATATTCTTTGTAGATTTTTGATCTTTAGAACAACAAAAAATCTAAATTTGTATGATTGGACTTATTCTAGTCTTACAAAGGTATATAAACCTTTTTCCTCATATCTCTTGACCGACACCTCAAGACATTTTATCCCAAAAGCAGAATGAGGCTAAGTATATATGCTTGCAATTTCGCTCCCTAAGAGTCTACATGGAGTTACAACAATGGAGATGCCACTGCACCGGGCGAGTGATTGCAGATAGAAAATGGATGATTTGTGTAGGACGAGATCGTGGATGGATACGATGCTCGAGGAGAATTGGCTGTCACAAGAATTGTTGCATGCTGCTCATAGGATTTTGATCACAATGATTCATACAGAACTATCATTAGTTTGTAATTGATTTGGAAAATCATTCAATTGATTGATTGGTCATAGGATCCGCTCTTTTGCTTTGAGCCAAGGTTTGTTGCTGTTCTCCCTTTAGACATTTGTTAGGTTTCTTAGGAGGTGCCATGTCGACATCAATGCATCAATGTTCTGCTTCCTAAAAAAGCCATGCGGCAGGAGGATTTATGACAAAGGAGGGACGGAGATTTATATGATGAGGAATTCACCTGGCGAGGAGTCGTACTCTCAAAGCATCATGTGTGAGAGCAACGGCAATGCAGAGGGCACGCAAAGGGCTGCCAATAGCAGATGTTTGTTACCAACTTCATCCACAAGATTGCCAATGACAAATGTCTCTGAGCGGGTTGGACATTGCAAGAGAAGGGGGAGTGGGAAAATAGATGAAGGGAGATAATAGAAGGGAGAGGGGAGAGCAAAAGGGGCCATCAGGATGTCGTAAGGTCGGAGAAGGGTAGGGGATAGGGAGGTGAGAGAAGGGTATGGGAGAGGAGGTGCAGGGGCAAGGAGGTGCCTGAGTGGGAGCGATGGCGAGAAGTCGGCAGGTGGAGAGCTAAGAGGGAAGAGGTAGGAAAGGCTTTACAAGGGAAGCATAAGGCGGGGAGGGCTTAATTCTTTGTTAGCTTAGGAGGGCATTTGCAATCCACTTTAGCCCGGGTTCGTATAAGCTTACGTTAATTTTTCATCAAGGGGCTGGATGAGGACTAATTAATGCAATTTTTATCCACTAGGGCACATATTGGCAAACCACCCGTCCAACTAGAAGGTTAAGTTTTAAGGCCACCCTTGAAAGGGGGGGCACAATTCCCCCTTTCCTTCAGATCTATTACTAGTAATAATTTAAACTGGGTTGGGTAGGCCACCTTTAGACTAGAGGAAAAGACTAATTATGCCATCAACAAAGCACAAGCACTTCAACAAAAAAAGACTGACATATCACCCCAAATAATGGAGGTCATGGCTTTTTGAGTAGCACAACACAATTAAAGATGGTCACAAATTAAATTTGCTTAACATCACATCCCCTTATTTGCCCTTGGCATTCATTCATTCGTTGATCGTTGCTTATATTTCATAGTCCTTGGCATTCATTCATTCTTTGCTCATTCCCTATACATTAGAGTCCTATTTTTTTCATAACAATTGACTTGAAATTGCACTTGAATGCTACCATTCAATGAAATTTCTTTAAAGAAAAAGAAGGATGAGTAAAAATAGGGACATGAGACATGACATGCGGTCCATTAGGACCCAATCCTCCCTGCAAATGTTAAAGCCCCCCTCAATGTCCACCTACAAGTGAACTTACTTTTTCGGCCCAATGCCAAGTCGATGAAGATGCCTCTCTAGCAAGTCTCTTCCAAGAGCCTTTGTGAAGATGTCCGCAACATTCTCTGTAGTTGGACAATACACCAAGTCGACCTCTCCATCCATGATGAGCTCGCCTACAAAGTGATGTTGAATCTCAATGTGTTTTGTGCGAGCGTGGAACACAGGGTTCTTTGCAATTGCCATGCAACTCTGATTGTCACATGATAACTGCGTAGGCTTGTTTTGCACTGCACCCGTGTCCCCTAAAATCCTCCTCAACCACAATGCCTCACAAGAAGCAAAACATGTTGATTTGTAATCAGCCTTGGTAGAAGAAAGAGCAACTGCGGGTTGCTTCTTGCTGACCCATGACACAGCTCCAGATCCAAGTGAGAAACAATAACCTATCACTGATCTCCTACTATCCATGTCTCCTGCCCAATTTGAGTCACAAAATCCGGTCAAGGTGTTGCCCTTGGTATAGGTGATGCCATAATCAAGTGTGCCTTTGATGTATTTCAGCACCCGCATCCCTGCCCTCCAATGGTTCGCCTGAGGCTTATTGGAAAACCTGCTTAGTACACTAGTCGCAAAGCTAATGTCTAGCCTCGTGTTGCACAAGTAAATCAAACTACCCACAAGCCTTCTGTACTTTGCTTCGTCCACCAATGGTGATGAATCCTCATTTGAGAGCTTCACATCAACCTCCATAGGGGTGCCAACTGTCTTGCACTCAGCCATGCCAAATGCCTTCAGTATCTCTCTAGCATACTTTAGTTGTAAGATGAAGATCTGTTTTGGCTCTTGCCAAACTTCAATCCCCAAACAGAAATGCATCAGTCCGAGGTCTGTCATTTCAAACTCTCTTCCTAGCAACTGCTTTGTCTAGAGATCTTTTCTTCATGGTTTCCTATTATGACAAGGTCATCCACATAAAGGATCACGATCATACACATGCCTCCTCTCTGTAGATATACAAATTTGCATCAGATGGGCTCCTCCTAAACCCATTTTGGAGAAAGTAGGCATCAATCCGCTGGTACCACGCTCGTGGGGCCTGTTTCAGCCCGTAAAGTGCCTTCTTCAGTTTACAAACTTTACCTTCTGAACCGGGGATCACAAAACCTGGTGGTTGTTCCACGTATACCTCCTCCTTAAGATCTCCATTCAGAAAGGTGGATTTTACATCCATCTGAAATATGGGCTAACTTTCCTGTGCTAATAAAGCCAAAACACTACGAATTGTGGTTAGTCGAGATGTGGGAGCAAAAGTATCCTGATAATCAAAACCATGTACCTGTGCAAATCCTTTTGCCATGAGCTGAGCCTTGTACTTATCCAACATGCCGTCGGACTTGTACTTGGTCTTATACACCCACTTGGTGCCAATTACCTTGTGTTTTGGTGGTCTATCCACAAGCTCCCAAGCATTGTTCTTCATTATGGAGCCATACTCCGACTACATAGCCTCCATCCACTTATCATGAACTTGTGCCTCTTCAAGACACTTGGGTTCTTCAGCATGGATCACCTCTGTCATCAAAGCGTAGTTGACAAGTGTTCCTGCGCCCTTCTTTGCTCCTCAAATCTCTTGGATCGGCGGTGTTCGGATGATTCCTCCTCAATGGCTGGAGGTTCTCTGCCATCTAAAGGCTGCTTTACCCACTTCGGGAATGGCCGTTGCCATTGTGGTTCTGCAGGCTCTTCTTCCTCTTCTTTATCTTGAATCCTCCCAAGCACCGTTGGGGGAGTTCGGTCTGCTATTGGTAGTTGTACTAGATGGATATCCTGGTCCTGGTTGTCTCGGAAGAAAGCATCCTCCTTCAATCGATGCAGCTGTTCTGAGAAGACCACATTGCGACTTACTATTACCTTCTTGGTAACATGTTTATAGAGACAGTAACCCTTCGCCTCTTCACTGTAGCCCCATTTGGTCCTTTTAGCATCAGGGACATGCACAAAATAGTCACATCCAAAAACTCTGAAATGTGCGGCTGAAGGTTTCTTACCAGAAAGGCGTGCAGTGGAGTCATCCCATTCACAACCTTCGTGTAGCTACGATTTAGAATGTAAACTGCCATGTTACATGCTTCAGCTCAGAAAGACTTTGGCAAATCTTTCCCTTTCATCATACTCCTGCCCATTTCGCAGATGACACGCATCTTGCACTCTGCTACTCCATTTTGCTGTGATGTATGTGGCGGGTGTTTCTACCTCTTGATCTCGTGACTTTTGCGGTAACTTTCAAATTCACTTGATGTGAACTCTCCACCTCTGTCTAATCTCAACTTCTTCACCTTCCTCCCTATTTCTTTCTCGACCATTACATGCCATTCTTTGAACTTACTAAAAGCCTCATCTTTAGTCTTCAGGAAGTATATCCATATCCTTCTACTTAGTCATCGATCAGCGTCATGAAGTAGTAGGAACCACCTAAAGCTTCCATCTCCATCTTTCCGCAGAGGTCCGTGTGAATGAGCTCTAGAGGATCCTTTGCCCTATTGGCCTCTTTAGGAAAGGGCTGCCGATGCTACTTGCCCATCATGCAAGCTTCACATACATCAGGCAGATCTATAATTTCTGGTGGGTATGCAATCATTCCACTTTTATGCATCTCCTTTAAAGAACTAAGGTTTAGATGACCAAACCTCTCATGCCACAGCTTAGTGTTGCTCACATCAGCTCGAGCACTAAAAGCTGAGAGTTCGTAGATGTTGTTGCACCGTGTACCTATACCAATGACCTTCCCTTGAAGATCCAAAATTTAAGCGCCATTCTTATCGAAGTGAACTTTGAGGTCTCGATCCGTGATCGCAGAAATGGACAACAAGTTCCTCTTGATATTTGGCACATAAAGAACATCGGACAACTATTTTACAACTCCATCTAACTTGAAAGCAATTGTACCTTTTCCTTTTGCTGGACATTTTGCATCATTGCTAATTGCTACCGGGATGTCATTCCCTACCGAATGTAGAGAGGTATACCAATCCTCCCGACTAGTCATGTGGCATGATGCACCACTGTCAATAATCCAAGGTTCATCCGCAGGTACATGAGCTGCCTCCATGCAAATCTCCTCAATTGCTACGAACAGCTCTACTGGAACTGCCTGCATGCTGTTGCTAGACTCTTTCTTTACTCCGTTCTTCCCATCTGCAATCTTCTTCCGGCACTCATTCTGCTTGTGCCCTGCCCTATTACAATAGAAGCACTTGATCTTCTTCTTTCTCTTTTTATCATAAGAAGAAGATGGGTTACCAGAGTCCTTACCCTTACCTTTCTTTGATCTAGCTGAGAAAGCCGAATCTTCTCCAGTCCTCGTCTTTTGACATATCTCCTCCTCCAGAAGCATCGTGCTAAAATCCTCAAAGTTGAGGGGCAGATTTTTGTTCTACGTATTCAGTGCCGTAACAAGACTGTTGTACTTTGGTGGAAGAATCCATATGCACCTTCGTGCTAGATTCTTGCTGGTGATGGTGATGCCAATCGCAGTCATCTGATCACATAGATTCTTCACCCTAGTGATGAACTTCTTTGCCGTTTCAGACTCAGTTTCTCGTTCGCGAGTTGAGTTTCCAGATTTTGAATCTGCGTCTGATTCGTGGTCTCATACTGATTTTTCAAGACCATCCATGCCTCCTCCGTTGTGGTGACATGTTGAATTAATGCCATGACAGAATCACTTACATTGCAAACAATAGAACACAGTGCATCTGCATTTCTTCTTGTCCATGTGAGAATCTCATCCGCAGTTGGTACTATCTATCGTCCTACATTGGCCGGATCGGTCTCGGAACCGGCTTCATGTCCACCCTAGTAGTAGTATCCCAAAGCTCGTATGCGCTTAGGATGGTCTTCATCTTGAACTTCCAGAGTGGATAGTTAGTGCTGTCCAACTTTTCACTTTCGTCAAACGGTGGGATTCGTAGTCTTGTGGGCTTGGCCATCTCTCACAATCTGCTCGCAAACAAAAACACACTACCAAATCTTCTTGTTAGAGCCCAAGCTCTGATACCATGTAAGAAAACAATACATCTGTGCTCAACAGATAACAGGATCTCATATGCAAGAGAGAAAAGCAGATAGTATGGAGAATCAAAAATTTGATTATTGTAAAATTGATATAATAGATGGCGCTGCCTTCCAGCCATGCACTCCTGTGTGAGGAGCTTCGATGGCGTGCTGGAAATAGTAGAGGACGGAGGCTGGATGCTAAGAAATCAGCATTGCTTTAGCTAGTGATGAATAATGGGCTTCACAAGCTTGCTCTTATATAGCCACCAGTCGTAGTCAGTTAGACCCAACTGGGTGACCGACCCAGTCTGCCCAAAACGGTCGACTCGGTCTCAAAATAGGCCACCGACCACACACTAGAACCGTGGCTCTAAACGAGCCCTATAACCCGAGAATGAGCTGCCCTGGGAAATGCTCCATCACGATCAGTCATGGGATGATTTCCCGCACTTGCATGTAGCCTAGTTGGCAGTGTGCCAACTCTATCTGAAGCCGTCCAGCCATCAGACCACACATAGCCCCCATCTAGTGTCCAAACCAGGACCTACCAGATAACCGAGCTACTCAAATGCCTTCTCCTCATATGGGGGGCTTACAAGTAGAGTTAGCTTGTTCCCGTGTAGTTACATGAGAGTGGAGCATTGATATCTAACACTCCTCGCCTTGGAGGGTTATGGAAAGCATAAGCTCATACGGAATTAATAACCTCCTTAGGTGGCCCTTCCCAACAAAACAGATGAAGAACAAACTGCAAAGACAACAACTCTTGCACAAGATGAGAAGAGTTCTGTTGCTCCTCAATTGAAGAGAAAAAGGTCTCCAATCAAAGTTACAAGAAGGATTCCAATTAAAGTTGGCAAACCATTAGAGAAATAGCCTATATCATTGTATATTATTACAAGATGGAAGTAGAGTTGAATTGTGAGAACATATTTTAAGAATGTCTTAGTTATGTTTATGTGTATTCATGACAAAAACAATGTACATTTTGAAATAGAAATATATGTATTACATTTCAAATATTTCAATGGATGCATACAATGACACAATAAGTGCTATCTTCTTATGCATGAAAGAGCCAAGTCATTATTCATTGCAAACATTTTTTTGTTACATAAAATGAAAACTATTGAGGAAATAGATTTAGCACTTAGCTTCTATCTACCCATTTGTGGTTTACAAATATCTTTGAGTGTGCCTCCACTCAGCATGTCTCTTTGCTGCATTTGAGTTCTCCAAAATCTGCCTCCTTCTTTCCTTTTGAGCCAATCTAAAAGCTAGCTTAACCTGTGATGTATTGACTTTCTTCTTAGCTTGAAACCTTTGTGGTATGCCTTGATAGAACCACTAAAAGACTTCTTTCAAACTATTGGCCTTCTATTTTCCTCCAAAATGTTGTGTACATCTAAAGAATGCATTCTGTGCCATGTAGTGTGATTTCTCCATTCCTTGCAAGGATTTCACCATACATAAGTGCCTTTTGGGGGGCTTTGAATGATAAAATGGCAAAATCCAAACTTGTTTAGACCAAAATGTCTCTATTTGCAAGTTGTCATGTGGTTTCATCATTATTGAGTATTGGATAACCAAGACATGTATTGGCATGTGTGCATCAAAATGCACAAGCACAACAAGGGGATTCAGCATGTTTTTTGTGGATTATGTTTATATATGAAAAGAAGGGCTTAAATAATGACATCATTGTAAGGATATTTGCCCTAGTACTTGATACTAACAAGTTCTCTAAGGGTGAAATCTTCTGTGGTCGTAGTATCATACAAGCAAGAAGAACTAAGGAAATACATGCCCTAACAATAAGTTTGATAAAGTTTTTATGTTGGATGATCATCTCATAAGACTATTCGTTTCACTTGGGTGCCTCTGGGAAGAGGCAGATCATGTATTCAAAACATTGTATGTGTGACATGGAATTCAATATTTACCACAAAATCCAAGCTAAAAACTTCCAAGTTACTATTTAGCTATTTCACCAAATACGGCAAAGTGGCTTGAAGCCTTATAAAATCACAAATTTGTGTATGTTGAAGGCATGTAATAACGTTGGAGCTATATCTATTAAGAGAGGGCTTGTAAGCATTCACTTTGCATGAACTCATGTTGGAATATCGATGAACACTCATATGCTATCCAAGATCAAACTTGTGGTTAAAAGTTGTTTTTTGTTAAACTAGATAGACAAAATGTCAACATGGTAAGCAAGTTGCAAAATATGAGGGTGCTACAATCATAATCAATCCTATAATTTTCAAGATGAAAGATGTATTGAAATACTTGTTTATAGTAGTAGATAGGCAAGATACATGGTTGATAATAATCATGATTAATGTCTACATCTTCAATCATTTGGGATGGATCGGCTATATAGACATCATTAATCTTGTTTGTTAAACAAACTCAATTGTCTATATCTTCTACGTAATTACATCATGTGTTTTAATATATAGGCTCTCATCTATCACATCTTTGAACCCTTTTATCTAACTAGGCACATGGTATGTTATGATTGTCAAACAAGTTGATAAGTACACATAAATCCCAAAGGATAGACAAGAAGAGAGAAAAGAGGGAGGTGGGGGACCAAAGAATCAAGATTTGAAATGTTAGCAATTTATGAGGGCACATGTGCATGAGAAAGAGAGAGAGAGAGAGAGAGAGAGAGAGAGAGAGAGAGAGAGAGAGAGAGAGAGAGAGAGAGACCATAAACAGGCACCAAGGAGTATTTTTTAACGAGGGGGACTTACATGAATTTTACATGCAAGAGGTATTTATTAAGTAGCAGCTTAATGTAATTTATATGTGTAAGTTTAAGGAGGGGTGTCTAAATTTTATGTTTGATGCACGCATGAGGGCGTTAATCATTTACTTGAAAATGTAAAAATGAAAGAATAGGGGTATTTTTATACATACGAGACACAGAGAGAGAGAGAGAGAGATGGGGAACACCTCATTGATGGAATTTAGTAAATCATCACCATGCCCAAAGCTTTCTCAACATCACTCTCATCCACAGGGATAGCCGTTTGGGCCAACATAATGTAAGAGCTTGTTCTCACTCAATGCACGTTAAGAATAAATGCCACAAAGTGATATTATTCCTCCAAGCTTGCAACGTTTGCCACAAAGTGACATTTTTTTTCCAAGCTTGCAACATTCCCACTCTAAGCGGCCAAAACTATCAAGGGGCCACTATTTGGCAATCCACCACCCCATAGGACAAATGAGTTTCCATGTGAGCATTTTGGAGCCCCTACCATTCTAGCTTGTTGCAATCAATAAGGTTGCATATGTTATGATTTATTTGGGCTTGCTCAAGGGTTTTGTGTTAAACATGTGTGAGGACCAGAGAGCTCACTATTAGTGGGAACGAATGCTCATGAATGGCCACAAATGTTACTTCAGCATTGTGGAGTGATGTGCAAGAATGGCCACTAAGCCTGTTGGACATATAGCCATATCATGGATGGAAGTCCACTTTGTTATGAATCAGCCACCCTGGCCAAAGCTTTTTTAACATCATTCTCCATGTCCATAGGGAAAGCCATTTGGGCCAATATAATGTAAGACCTTGCTCTCACTCAACACTTCTTAAGAATAAATGCCACAATTTGATATTATTCCTACAAGCTTGCAACGTTTGCCACAAAGTGACATTTCTTTTCCAAGCTCACAACATTCCCACTCTAAGTGGCCACAACTATCAAGGGGACACTATTTGTGGCAATCCACCACCCCATAGGACACAGGCAAAATGAGTTTCCATATTAGCATTTTGGAGCCCCTACCATTCTAGCTTGCCACAATCAATAATCTTGCACATGTTATGGTTTATTTGGGCTTGTTCAAGGGGTTTTTTTAAAACATGTGTGAGGACCAGAGAACTCACCATCAGTGGAAAATAGTGGGGACACCAATGATATCCCCTTCTCAAGAACATTGGGCAAAAACAAATGAGTGGAGCAAGCCAACTACTTCTCCAGATAGCCTTGAATACTGGGACTACTTTGATACAAGGGGATGACTTGTCGAAGGCATGCAAACACCCCCTTGACAATGCACCGGATGTGCCTTTTCTTCCAAGCATGTCATTCTAGGTGAGAGCATAGATCCCTTGTCCCCTTAGGAAAATCCCATGCCTCAAGATGTTATCTTTGCAAATCGGCAATAACTAAGGAAGACCGTTGGCTTGGATGCTACAACACATTGTGACATGCTGGGTTTCACCCCAAGTATTGCTCCATGAAAGGCAAGAGCACAACTAGGTGATTAGGGCCATGCATAATTCATGCATGATCTCTAGCAGTAGAAAGAGGTCAAGTTAGCGAGCTTGAAGGCACCAAACAATGACCTACAAGTAGTGCGCACAACGTTGGCAGGCCAGTATCAGGAAGCAATGTGTCTACTTCACATTTCTCAAAATACTATGGATTAATAGCATCAGGTGATGGTGGATCTAGAGGAGAAAATCATTCTGTTTACTAACTTTGTTGCTGAACTTTGACAAGTTCATGCAAAAAAATCCTATCTAGCCACACAAATTAAAGACAGAGATGAAAAATTGATGATCATCCAATCTAAGGTGGATAAAGAGAGATCAGAGCATGATAAATTCTGTTAGCATATAGACTTAATGGAGAAATTAATAAGCGGCATGTAGTTTGTTTGACTTGGTACCAAACAATATACATAGTTATGTAATCAGAATATATATACTTCCTACTGGTATCAAACTTTTCAAATACTAAATACTATGTCAGATTTAATTTGTGTGTACTGGGTATCAAAGCCAAATTTTGTGACTACCGAGTTGGTGCTAATTTGTGAACATAGCCAATTTTCTCCAATGTTTCTAATTTCCAAACTTGTGACTCAGTTTTGAATGTGACTAGTTTTTCAACTTGTGTGTGTGTGTGTGTGTGTTTGAGAGAGAGAGAGAGAGAGAGAGAGAGAGAGAGAGAGAGAGAGAGAATCTGGCCAAATAATTTCCTTCCTTTATTTGGAGCCAAACAGCTATACATTACAACAAAGCTGGAGTAGCTGCACTCCACGCTCGAGTAGCTGTACTATATAAGAGAAAGCTAGCTATGGTGATTAACAAATTTGATAGTTTGTTGGCCTAATATCACTTGCTACTGTGACTTTTCTAATTGATTTTGCCACCAATGATGTGGTACAGTGTGCACTTGTCCTCCCAAACGGGCCACTTAGTTTTTTGGATTGGAGTTGCAGCCCGTTTTCATGTGTGTGTGTGTGTGTGTGTGTGCATGCGTGTGTGTCCCCATAACCAGTACTAGACTTGAAGCCAATTACTATACTTGTTGGTTCAGGCCAATGCAACTTGACCTAAGCTGATGATTGAGGTTTAGACTGATGACCATTATAGTTCAATGGCTCCTAATGATGTAGGGTACCAAAGAAATGCAAAAACTCTGGCCCAACATGATGGAAGAGTCCATGAAGGAGCCATTGGGCCCAACCAATCAACAATCCCCAATCAATCCATGAAAAAGAGGAACGGGGCTGAGGTACCTTGGATTCCCAAAGAGAAATAATTCTAGATTGGAGGACAGCTTTCTTGATTACCAGTACCCATGGGAGGCTTGGATCCTTAGAACTGCAAAGAGACACCTTTGTCTTGGCTCCTCATCCTGCAACTCCCATCGTCATGGCTATGGCCAAGTGAGTGTTGCAATACAGTGATCCAAGGCAACACGTGCATCCCATGACTTGGTTAGCATGATGGGCTTCTCCATTGATGTTAGAAGAAGGGGTTGCTAGGGTTGCATGAGAAGATTCATGCAAAGGTCACTAGAGATTTTGGAGTGGCATTTTTTGACTCCCCCTCAGATGCCTTTATATAGAGCTTGGGGTAGGAATTTCAACCCATGCTAAACCACAATTCACACAATCCACCAAGGCATTTTATCATCTTGGGATCATTTTGATATTGTCGGTGGCATGATAGATGGTAATAAATGGAAACCGTAATGTAAAGTACCTAGAAATGTTGCAGATGCATCCCAAATTCAACTGCTTTGCATGTGCTACAATATCCTATCAATTGTCCTACAGGAGATGTGTGTGTGCGTGTGTGTGTGCGTGTGTATGTGTGTGTGTGTGCATGTGTGAACATGTGTGTGCATGTGCATGTGTGTGTGCATGTGCGTGTGCGTGTGCGTGTGTGCGTGTGTGTGTGCGTGTGCATGTGCATGTGCATGTGCATGTGTGTGTTCATCCTATAACTCTTCTTATTCTCACTTCATCATAATCCAAAAACATTAAAACAATCAGAGTCCTTCATCCCCTTTCTTTTGCATTCAAATGATAATATAAGTTTCTCAAATTAGATATTCACCCCTATCTAAGTATGACAAATACCAGTGATATACAATCCAAATCCTCTTTTTTATCATCCCATAAATTTCTAAATGTACTAAAAGTATGTATAACAAAACAACCATTGTAAAAATAAATTCATGGTATCTTGAACAAATCCATATCCTTAGGAAGGTATACAACAGTTATCCCAAATTTAGCTTCCCTTCCTCTAACTCCATCATATAGACAGATATAGAACTATGCAATCAAGGGAAACGTATTAGTTTCAAAATCTTGCATCATGGGGACTGTGCAGTTTTGTCAAAAAGATACCCATAACTGTTATGAGTTCATACAAAAATGGGGTTACTGATCAAAAACAATTTTGGAACTACGGGTCGTATGCAGATGTATAATCAGTGCTATAGGATATATGCAAAATAGTTCCTCCCGCTCCAATAGTAGTTACTGCTCCATTGCAATATTCAACAGTATTCAACTGCAAATCTAGTTGAGAAGCATGCCAACTCACCTACATCCATCCACACAAAGGATAAGTTAGGACTAGAACCTTTAAATGTGGGACTGTAGGCCTCTATGCTAGCACGTAGTTGTTATCCATGTCACCCATTTTGACCTGCAAAATTAGTCATTCCATCAAATAAATGCTCAAGAGTATGGGAAATGCTACTAGATGTATAATTCTTTCCTTTAAATTACATCATCAATCTATCATAGTCACAGTTATATAGCATCTCTGAAAAACTCAGAAATTAGTCTAGGATATTGTCTTTGGGAGGCAACTTGAAAACCCAATCATAGGATCTTATCAATGATGACTCCTGTGATGCCTTCTCCAATCCATGAGTACTCCCAAATGTCTATTTATCTGTCAATAGTGACTAAAAAGACAAGCTGAATAACCTCTAAAACACTTGTTACATACTCCCTCATATCAAAATGCTAAACTTAATGGTCTCAGCATTACCAAAAGGATCTCAGAATTCCCAATATGCAAGCTACTTTCTCTGTTAATTTTAAGGTCAACACAAGCAATGTTGGGGGCTCAAAAGTACAATTATTCACACAATTCCATGAAGGATAAAACTTCAAATTTTTTCCTCTATATTCCACATTTCTCACAGGTGGACCGAATGGTATTACTTCCAGTATATCATTTTATACCTTTGTTTAGTTCCGATAAGGTATAATCGCTACTACTCTATCTAACTCTGGCTATTCTAGGGCTCTCTGGGAACCCTCAGCCTATCTTTGATCGAGAAAAAACAATGGCAGTTGTTAATAGTGATTCTCATATTTGTGGAGGATAACGTGTCTTTTGTATTACCATTCAACTAGTCGGCGGAATCCGATATGAAGCTAGAGATGGTAGAGGACTGAGGCTCTTCATTCAACTCAGTTACATTATGAGAATCGAGTGCTCGATTAGACCATTCTTCAGCCACTTGGGTAACATATTCACACATGAAAGAGCAACTAACGCTTGTACTAATAGAATGTATTCCAACAAAAGGGGAGCATTTTCGATTACCGAGACATTCATATGCTTGACGAAAGACCTCACGAAGCCCATTTTCATTCTATATATCATATGTTAGCTTCTATCCATAGTCTGTGTGTTCATATGCAACATTCGAGTCTACTATGGAATGGGCACAAGCATGAATGGAGGAGTTCATTGTGGTTTCACACCTCTCCACCACTCTTTTTCTTCCGTTCCTCATACAAGGGGGATGATCTGTGTTGAAAATATGTTTGGCACCCATGAACCTCTCTTCGTGGTTTATGGAAGGGACTTGGCCTACATCGGGTTTTGCTTTGGGCTATCCTAAGGCACGTATCGCACCCTCAGCCTTCATGGAGTAGGGATCTTCATTACAAAGTTAGTTGGCCCCAAAGTAAAATGGCCTGCCTCACACTATGGCCCTTCAGTAATCTTGCAATCAGCATACAATCTATGTTTACATAAAAAACAGTCTGATAAATCTTCAAAACATCGCTCATGCTCAAGGTGCTTGTAGCTCATGGAGGAATCTCCGGTGTCCTCGCTCCCCATCGTTAGTATTCTAAGTCGCATATCTATTCGTGTCGCTAGGGGGAATAGATCATAAGAAACGGGAAGGGGAATAGATCATAAGAAACGGGAAGGGAATAGATCACAAGTGGAGAATGCACAGGCAGTAGTATGACAAAACTCGACGTTATTGTAGTTATAACTATGTAACAGACAACAGCCACATAAGGGCATACAAAGGAATGCCTGTATATGCATACTGGGCACTAGACTTTGCATAAGAAGTGAAAACATCGCTTAAATGAAGATCTGTCTCACTAGACGTCCGTCCATCGAATCATTGTGTCCATTCCAAAGACAAAGGTGGAGATGCAAGAGTGCTCAAAAATGTCATTGCACATGCGCAGCTCCCCATTCTATTATGTAAAACCTTCTCTCTAAGTCTATTTACTTTTGAAAGTCTATATGAGGGGACAAAAATGCATGGAAGTCTCTGAACTTTTATTGAAATGACAAACAATATCTATTTCGCCTTATAGGGAATGTACATAAGTGTGTCTGAGTAAACATCATTATGCCTGTGCACACTCATCCTTGTGAGGGTAATCCCATACTTACAATCACTAATAATTGTGCTTAATGACATATGAACCCTATGCTAGAGATAGGCATGCCATATACTTAATAATTTCCTTTAAAATTTGTACTAAATAAAAGAAAGCATAAAGAGAACATTAGAAATCTTAAAGGAAGACTACTACAATTAACCAAGTCTAGATTTTTTTTCCAATTATGAAAGAAGGAATACTCAAATTAAGTTCATATAAAAGAACTACATTAAAGGAGTAAAAGACTATTTGCTAAAGAAAATTAACTCATTAGTTAAATATGCAACCAAAGCTTAAAGAACATGGAGATCACATCATAAGAACTTAAAGTTACCTATGATCATATCATCACACTTGTAAGAGATCCTACTTGAAAGAGTTATAAATGGAATGCCTAATTGACTTGCCTATATATGCAATTGTATTGCATAATATAGACTAAAAGTTAAACCTAACCCAAAAGGAGCTTTTAAAAATTTAAGAAATACCATTAAATTTACAAATACTATTAAACTATGCATGCAAAGAAAAAAGATAAAACGTGGGATGGTTTTTTATGATTGAATTATGGAATATATGAATAAAGCTATACTAAGTAAAGGTAACATGTGATTATAGATTCTGGCTAAAAGTGAAGTAACAAGTCTACAAACCATAGCCAAATACTCAAGTCCAAATGCAACATTGCATTGTCGTTGGAGACGAGAGAAATGGTTTTCTATCCATGCATTTTTTGACTGCCAAGCCTAGAGACCTTCCTAACCCTTCAATTGTTATTTCATCACCTCCAATAGGTTGGTATATCTAACAAGGGATGTCTTGTAGGTCGTGTACAGGTGCATCAACATGTGGCAATGAGCAATTCACTTTTGTAGCTTGGCAAATCACTGCCAAAACTCAAGCATTAGTGTTGGCACGGGAACTTTCTCTGAGATTTCATAGGAACTTTTTTGTAGTAGCGGTAGACGTGCATTGTGGTGGGTTGAGCTGAGGCTAATATGGAAAATTGTGGGAAGGTAGAGTTCACAAACTCAAATGAAGTATATACTAGAAGAGCTATAGGTATGAGAGTAGAGATGTAGGTGCTGGAGTTGAGTTAGGGGCTAGCACTGGTTTTGGCTGAGTGGGTTTGCTTGAGCGATTCCTATAAGGCAGATAAAAATTATGGCTATAGAGGGGCCAATTCTAGATATAGTTGAGGCAAGGGCTAAGGTAAAGGTACATATCATAAGGAGATGAACTAGTGTTGCAAATGGTTATAGGAAATTGGGGATGATAGTGACTTAATGAAGATCGGCTCATAGAAACGCAGAGGGAGTGATGATCTTGGAAGTATTCAAATGAAACTACACAAGGTGAGATAATTAAGGGGAGGTGGCTCAAGGATAAGGCAAGCATAATGGTAGAGCGATGAGAATCGGTGTTGTTCATTGTCACTATAGGAAATTAGACTACCTGCTTTGGATTTAGCTACATTAAAGTCTATCCAAGCTGTCAAATATTTTCTTTGTGCACTTAGCTTAATAAGGACATCTTGAAAATGAGGGCTAAGAAGGAGGATGGACACAAAGTCACACCCTCTCTAATAGACAATTGGAAGTTTAAAGTCACAAAAGCTCAATTAGAGGACTGCTCTCCCACACCAACATAGGCTAGTATCCAATTGACATATAGATCTCATTTAGGGAGCTATAAAGACAAAATTCTTCAGCAAAAGTAGACTTAAAGCTTGGGGAAGAGCTAGGAGTGAAGATGGGCAATGAACATAGAGTGTTTTATTATTGACTTTGTAATTTCGAAAAATGTGTGCTCTTTGGAAATTGAAGCCTAACAAAAACATAAATAAGGCTATGCTCACAATAGCTCATACTTCATCCTTGGTTGCAACCTGCGTAATATTGTGACATGCAACCATATGAATTGTCATCCTTTAGATCGCAATTCAAGGTGGCAACAAATCCTTGCTTCTTTTCTCTCTTTTTATAGTAACCCCCCTTTTTTTCTCTTTCACACTCACAACCCTATCTAACTCCCTAAGTAATCCCTCCACAAGCCACTCTCTACAAATCCACCAACCACACCCCCAACTAATCCTCCCCTACCTAACCCACACACTCAAACCCCCATCCCCAACCTTACCACTTGTACTTTTTTTCTCAAACACCCCTCCCATGCATGGCACAATGGGCGCTCATGAATCTAGTCACAAATCTACACTTTCATGGCTCCCTTTGGATCGCTGCCTCTTCGCCAACTCCCACTCTCACGTGTCCACTCGTTGTGGTCCGGCTTTCATCCTCTAAAGGCTCTTACTTTCATCTCCGACCATGCTTTCTTTTTTGCACTGTCGCGACTCCTTCGCCTGTATAAACCTTCCTCCCTGCAACTCCTCTCCCTACATTAGCTTACTTTCCTCTTGTCTGTCCTCTTCCTTGGACAATCCCCTCCCTTGCTACTGAGTCCCTCTAGCTCTTGCTTTTGGTCCTCTCCCTCGCAATGCTCTCTTCCATTACACGTCTGCATGTGGTTTGGAGCAACATTGTGTGCGTCTTGCGTACCGACTTCTCAGATGAAATTTCCTAGGCACTCACCTTGATTGATTGTCTGTCAGTACTTCTGGGTCTTCTAGATGCACTCATTTGCTCGTTCAAGGTCCCTATTGTCGATAGGCTGATGGTCCTTTTCATCGACATCAAACCACCCTGCCTATTTTCTTCCATTTTGCTTCCCTTACTATCCAAGACATCGTTCCCCCAGTCCCATTTCTCCTCCTATGCCAATTTCAAAATCTTTTACGTGTTGGAGTGTTTTGAGTTGGCTTGGCTAGAATCAGTTGGGCTCCGCCAGTGCTCATCGATAGCAGAGAAATGCTCTGAAGAATAGTCGTTATTGTATTATTGCCGTGTTTAAGAGCTAAACGAAGAGAATATACGAGAATTTATTGATAGAGAAGATGGTGTTGTGACCCAAGCGTCAAAGAGTTGCTATTGCATTGCCGTGAAACAGCCGCTCTATACTCAAAGGAAAGAATAAAGAAAGAGCATGCCATGAACCACTATATCATGATTTTCTTTGGATGCTCCAACGTATCATTAGTGCCGATCGTGGTATGTTAATTACATTATGTGATTCGTTCTTGTTCCACAGCTCCTTACATTCACCAACGTCTTCTTCTTTACCATCTCATTAGCTCTTCCACATGGAGTTCTTCCATAGAGACCTTTGCAATCTTCTCCCATTCAACTGTCTCCAGGATGGCAGTACTCTGCTTCCTCCACTTACACCCCTTTGATGTCTAATTAAGGCTTTCTTTCGAGGCTCTT
This sequence comes from Dipteris shenzhenensis, assembly GCF_047967505.1. Taxonomy (NCBI): domain Eukaryota; kingdom Viridiplantae; phylum Streptophyta; class Polypodiopsida; order Gleicheniales; family Dipteridaceae; genus Dipteris; species Dipteris shenzhenensis. The sequence continues at coordinate 12,639,356 of NC_141611.1, forward strand.
CATGCACAAGTCTAGTTGGATGATCTCGTTAACTGTGTATCTGGACTAATATGGAGCACCGGTTGTGGATGATGGGTTGCCTTTCTTGTATCCCAATGCCTCCCTCATCGCTGCAATACCAATTACAGCTCGCTGCATCACCATCGGTAACCTCTTGCTCTCTGACCATGCTAACACCACCGTCTGGCAAGGCTTCCATTGCCTAGTCGATACCATCCTCAAGCATCAAACCGTCACCGTCAGCATGAAGCTCACCACTAATTCCAATCAATGTTCTTGCCAGCTCTACCCTGGAGGCCTTGTGTTCTTAGTGAACAACCTGCCATAAGATCCTAAATCACCTCCTCAGATCCTTCTTCCATGAATCTTTTAAATATGGGCCAGATAAGGTTTGCTCCTTAGTGACCATTTTTTCAGGGCCCATATTGGTTTGTCACTCTCAACAGATCCTTCAACAATGAAAATCTTTCTTTTAGTAGGTACCGCACAGTCTAGCGCTTGTGCCTCCTTGTGGTAATGCCAGCGATTACCTCACCCGTGTTTTGTTAACGGATCACTCCATGCCCGGTTTACAGCTACAATTCAACTTCTTCATCGTTATATTGCATTTTACATCAGCCAGATTGTGACTACTGCAAATTACGTGACCTTGCAATGATGGCTTTCTCCGCACTTGCAATTACACTGGAAACAATTTGGACGAGTTGGTGCATAGAGAGAGAGCCAGGGGTCATGCCTTGTCCTTTCTCACCCATTTACAATAGAAAGGCCCTCTCTCCCAATGTATGCCATGGTTATAATGCTTTTTGAAAAAGAAATGATCCCAAAATAAAACATCATTCGATCTTTTAAAGATGAAGGTTTAAGATTGCGAGACTTCGCTTAATTAGATAAATATGAACGTTTAATATTATGACACATGGCTTAATGAGAGCTATAGAAACCAAAACTTCCATCTACGCTACCTACTCAAGTACAAAAAATTTTGGACTCAAAAAGGGGCCCTTTGGAGCATTACTACAATATTAGAGGCTTGGATAAGGGAATATGGTATCCATGAAGGAGATTATGCCATGTGGACTTCTTTGGAGGCTCCCCAAATTTAAGGGAAATTTCAATTTTTTTTCAAAATACCCCAAAGGACGCCATTGGTGCTTCACCATAAAAAATTATATTTGGCAAGCCTTCCCTAACCATGTCAAGCCTCCTTGTTTTCCTCCCATGGCAAACTACCCCTAGTACGAACTAACTGTTTCTTCAAAGTTGCATCATTAATGAACAAATCTCGTCATAATCGTTGTGTTGCATTGTTCCAAAGATTATCTCACATGAACCTCCATACAAGCTGTTTGGATAGACCCCAAACCTTCACAGGTGGTTTAAAATCATGCACCCTTAGAGATTGTAGTAGGGAAATTGACTAGTATTGCTGCGAGATGGGCAAAAGAAATATTGAAATTCATGCATTAGGAACTACAATGCCTAAAAGTCATCTTCTTTGATCCTTTCCCAAAGAGTCTCATCCAGTAGCTCCTTTTAAGCTCCAAACACCCTGCATCATTCATGGTTTCCTTAGAACATTGATTGCCTTGACTTCCTAAATGAAATGATTTCATATCATGGGAAAATCTCAAATGAGAAAGGAAGTGGCTAGATTTGAAAGAGAGTCACCCAAAATAGAGACAGAAGAGGGTAGGTTGAATCTCATTTTAAAATCATAAAAGTTTTGAAAGAATGAGAGTGAAATGGGAGGAAATGCAATTAGATAAGAGAAGTAACGAGATTTTGGTGTGAGATTCCATCCCACGAGAGGGAGAATAGAGAAAGAGAAGTGAAATGGGAGGAAATGCAAGTACAGAAGAGAAGTAATGAGATTTTGGTGTGAGAGTCTATCCCATGAGAGGGAGAATAGAGAAAGAAGCTTCATGCTCAAAAGCAAGCCATAAATTTGAAAAGAGGGCTAGAGGGAAGAAAATTTCAAAATGGTGCTTAGAAATGAGGGGGAAGGAAGAGGAATGAGAGAGAATGAAATGAGTGTGGTAGTTGATGGGAGGATTTGGTTTTAGATAAAATGGTTACAAGTTTGGTTGAGAAACTAGGTTTCTCAGTTTGGTTATAGCCTTAAAATGTGATGGGAGAGTTGAGATAGCAAGTGGGTGCTCCACATTATTGTTTGGACCATTGAATAAAGAAATAGAGAAGTCAAGCCACTTCTAATATTCTATTACCCTCCACAGTCCATTATTGTATTGGGTTTTATTCACCTTATTCTTCCATGTCACCAACCCAAGGGCTCCCTTAGATGGCCCTTTTTTAGTCCAATTTTTTTGTAATGTGAAAATAAAAGTATTTCTTCAATTTGATCTTAAGGTTAATGTCTTTTGGGATCAAGATCTCCCAATACCAATCGCTTTTGTATTCAATCTCATTGGCATTCAATTTCAAGGGAAGACATCATTGATTTTAGGAATGGGATATGGCTTGTTTGTACATATCAATGTAGAAGAAAACAAAGTCCGTTGATAAACAATAGCCCAAAGTATGATTACAATATTTGGATTAGTCTTTTGTCTTATCTTCCAAGGTTTAGGACCAATGGCCTCTCGAAGATCCAAATGTTACACCAAAAGAGGATACACAGAACATCACGAGAGATGTGTTGTATGGGAATGTAGCTGGATACATCAATAGCTCTATTTATTGTAAGGATAGGACAAATGTTATGTATGTATATGACCCTAGAGCACCACCTTGGATTCAAGACAAATGGTATGTTTTACATACTAATATGTTACGTTTATTGGTGTCCAATCTTTTAGAGATATCCATGCAAGGGAGGAGTTGTTTTGTGACTATGAGTTTTAAGATGTTACACCATTGTCATGTTGTTGGCATACTCCCAATTTAATATATTTCCATTTAATATGTTTAAAGATCAGTGAATTAGATTTGAATAGCCAAGGTTGTTTGGATTCACAATTCATGAAAATTATATGAGCATGTTTGGATTGACAAAGTTGATTTAAAATTGGTAATTCACATGCAAACTTCTCAATATTTGAATAGAATGATATAATATGCTCAATATTTTAATGGAATGACATAATATTTAGACAAGTAAAAACTCAAATACATCTTCAATTAATTTTCTTCCAAATCAAACAAACTGGCTTTTATTTGTTTATGAGATTCTAAATAAAATGAGAATTGTGATTTTCCCAAAATTACTAACACATTCATTTGGACATAAGATTTTCCAATCTCTTACGAAATTCTCAAACTTATTCTGGCTTTAGCCTTGATCTTGGGAGCACTAAACTAGGATTTGATATTCCATGTTCATATTGATTCCTCTAAGTTTGCAATAGGGTGCATGTTGGCACAAGCAGGCGAGTATAATCTGGATTACCTAATATATTTTGAGTCACCAACTTAATGATGCAAAAATGAACTATACAACAATAGAAAGGGAAGGCCTTGCCATGGTTTAACACAGTGAAAACGTTTAGGCACTACCTGTTAGTGAACAAGTTTGGGTTCTTTGTAGATAACAAGGTTCTCCTCTATTTACTTAACAAACCTTGATGATAGGATGCATCACGTGGTGGATGGTTATTCTTCTAGAGTTTGATTTCACCATAGTTGTACGAAAGGTATGCACCCACTTCATGGGCTCACCATATGCCCCCAATTCCAAATGGAGAACCAACAAGATAGGAGTGGACGATGATCTTCCAGATGCCCCACTATTCCTTGTAGATATAATTCTAGAATGGGCTCAGAAAATCGAACACTTCCCAGCCAATGGGTTCCCACAATACAAGGCCCTCAACACGGATAGGGCTAGAAAACTCATTAAAGATGCCACACCATACCAATTGAGAGCCGCCCAACTCTAATGAATGGCTAAGGATGGTATAATGTGCCGCTACATCCATAAAGATGAGTTTGTAAGGGTGTTAAAAGAAGCCTGGATGAAGCCCATTCAAGCATCATTTTGTTGGAGAGGTTATGGACCACAAGTTACTGCAAGTGGGATTATGGTGGCACACCCTCTTTGGAAATGTTGTTGAGTTTGTTTAACATTGTGACTCCTACCAACGAGCCTCCATACCCCATATCAAGGAGTGGGATTATGGTGGCACACCCTCTTTGGAAATGTTGTTGAGTTTGTTTAACATTGTGACTCCTATCAACGAGCCTCCATACCCCATATCAAGGATTGCATGCCCCTAATAGGAGTCCTTATCGGTCAACCACTTGGGAAATTGGGCAATTATTTTTTGTAGGACCGATCAACCTTGTAGCTAAAGGGACATAGCCTCAATACATTATCATGGCCATAGATTATTTTACAAAGTGGCCAGAGGCCAAGGCCACACGCAGATGCGAGAACAAAATCTAAGTTCTTGTATGAGAATGTCATATCACACTTCATCCTCCCACTTGAAATTGTAAATGATCAAGGAACACACTCTATCAACGATACAATCTACATTCTAATGAGTAGCTCCTAATCATCCACAAGAAATCCACACCTTACTACCCTAGAGCAAATGGTTCGGACAAAAGCTCTAATCAGACTTTGTGCCGGACAATGATGTGCATGGTGGAGGCCAGTCATAATGACTGGGAACACAAACTCACCGAGGTACTCTAGGCATATCAAATAGTGTACAAGATCCCCACTAATTGCACACCCTTTAGCCTTGAGTTTGGGGTTGCAGAAGTTATGCCTATGGAATTCATAGTCCCAAGACTCAAAGTTGCAGTTAGAGATAGATTATTGAATGAGGTGATTCTAAAAAGGCTAGTAGAGATTGGAAAGCTCGATACGACAAGACTGAGAGTGGCATACGGCATCAAGATTGAGAAACTTCTCCACAAGAAAAGTGGTGTGATTGTAGCCTCATAAGGACCTCAGGAAGGTGATCTTGCAATATTATATAGTGTGAGGAATACAAAACATAAGTTGAAATATCGTGGATTGGGTCCACACAAAGCTGTGCAAATTATGTGACAAGGGTCATGCCAAATTGTGACCCTTGATGGAGTTGAGATGGATGATTACATCAAGGACAACAGTAAGCTCAAGTGCTATTATGGTCCCCTAATGCTTCAAACACTGCAATCCATCCATCACAAAAAAGAGCTGAAAAAAAGAAGTTGCTCGCATGAAACGACAAGCAATAGAGGAAGCAAGAGACGGGCAAGCCAAGGCCAAATATTTAGGGCTCATAACAATTTCCAAGGCCTCCATGGAAGGGTTAAAATCATATGTATTATCTAACTGTGCACCAGCTAGGGTGTAGGTGGATTTTCAACTGTACAGGACAACTATTTACTCTGTGGAAGCCTTTGTGGACCTTGGGGCAAGTCATAACCTGCTAGCCTATGAGGTGTGCACCCAACTCCTAACATCCAAGGTAATACTTGAACCTTCTCATGTCATGATACATGCAATAAACAGTCAAATATCGCATGCCATAGGTTGTGTATAATTTTCAATATTAATTAATAACCATAGCATGGCAACTAGGTTCTATGTGATGCTTGCGGGTGCCATGGATGAAAGGTGATCCTCAAAAGGACCTAGTGCTAGGAAGTCAACTACCAAAGAAACTAGTGAGAATGCATAGTGCCACTAATGAATCATGATTGCACCTTAGTCATCTTGATTAGTGCCGGGGTCTCAAACCATTGGTGACCAATAAGTCCAACAATGCATTGGTCCCTGTCAACAAGATAATGGCATTTTCCACTAAGTACAATCAAATCTTCTTCATCTGCCTCTACTGACATCAAGATGATGCCTGCAACCTTCAGTAGAAATACCATCATGGCACTAAGAGGACAAGTAAAGGGGCCACCAATAGTTGTACCTTCCACATTGATGACCCCTACCCCTACCTCTTTCTCCAAAGAGAAGAAATCTTATTGCATTTCAAAACAATGCCTCCATCCCATATTCTATAATTATTGGAGAACCGACCTCAATATGCAGCTTTGCTCCCACCTCTACCTCCCACACCAATTTGGCTACAAGCTACCAAACCAAGGAATCTCAAGCAAGAAGACATGCATCAAAAGGCAAAAATTAAAGAAGCCACCCCAAGTGGATTCCTAAGTGGCTACTTCAAGCTCAAGGCTACTACTAAGGTAATGAGAATATTTGGGTGCCAAAGACCCACCACCTTGCCACTCCACCCACCAGGTTGGAACCCCTATTGATGATACCACTTTTGTAGGTCCATCCAATTGGGCAAGGCAGTAGAACCTGCCCCTAAAACGGGGGTAGAATCACAAGAACATATTGCTAGCCCTTCAAAGGAAAACCACACTAAGGCAAGATCATAGGCATGACTCTTCTCTATCCAAGAGTTCTTATGTTGCAAGCAAGGCCACTGCACACTACTATAGTAGTACCACAAGAACCTATTCATGAAAAGGCAGTAGCATTAGAAGAACCTATAGTAGTACCACAAGAACCTGTTCATGAAAAGGTAGTAGCATTAGAAGAACCTACTACATCAAAGAGCAAATGTTCAACAACAAGCATGGTAGCCACACAAGAAACTACTCCTAGAAATGGTACAGTACCACAAGAATTTGCCGTTGATCCTACATTGTAGGTACTAGCTTCTAGCACAAATAGTCCCACAAGTGCCATAGAGACTCGAGAAGTTTCACCAGTTTATGGAAAAATTCAAGCCCTACTGCTACCAATGCATGGTGGACCCCAACCTACATGATTTAACGCTACCGAGATGATAATGCCAATTGTTCATAACTCCAAGATGCAGATCTCCACCCTCTTTACAGGGGCACTCAGCAAGTACGCAGTTTCGAAAGAGGCAAGGTACTCTAAGTCTCAGCAAATTTGATTTCATTGATCATACCTTGATTCTAGGTGAAAATAGGCATTCTACGCAGAGGTGAAAATAGGGAGTCCCCACATCTAGTTTTCCCTTAGGTGAAAATAGCACCCCTCCCCTAACTTGTGGTTTGCATTACATAGGTCAGCTCAACACAACTCCATCAGGTGATAGGGTCATCAAGTTTGCACAAGTTCCATCTCTAGTGTCCCTAGGTCACAAGGTCACATTCCAAGTTAGTGCAATGGTTTGGTCCACACACCATAGTTGAAGAGTCAGCACAAACCCCCATGCACTCACAAGCATCTAGGTGAAATCCATGAAGGTCAGCATATCAATCAAATTCTAGAATAGGTCAGAGAAAATAAAGTTTCATCTTTAAAGCTAATGCAATGACTACTAACGTGGTGAGATTGTTAACATTGTAGTCACTATCGATGATAAGCCTAATGCAATGATGACTCTAATGCAGTGACTACTAACGTGGTGAGATTGTTAACACTGTAGTCACTATGATAAGCCTAATGCAGTGACTCTGGACCCGTTGCACTAATAACACTGACCCACTACCATGTAACACTAGTCATTTCTTTAATGCTAATGCGATAACTTTGCTTTAAGGCTAACATTGTCCCGTTGCACTAAAAACATGTACTGGTGTGATAATAATGCTAATAATGCCAGTCGTTATGCTAATAAAGCCAGTCATTGTGTTAATGCTAACACTAACCCACTACGTTACCAGGATCACTATACAAGGAGGAAGCCTCATTTTGTAGCTCCTCACTTTGCATCGTACCAAAACATTGACAAAATTTTTAACAAATTTTAACAACATCCCTTTGCCTCCAAAACTCTCCCACTTGCATCCCCCCTTATGTAAGCTCAATCTTCATGCTCAAGAGGCATTCCAACATTAGCAAGCAAAACTCAAGTGGTAGTAGGAAGAAGTGAACCACAAAAAGGAGGCAAAAGTTGCATAATATCTCAAATACGAGTGTGCTCTAAAGAAGTCTATGCTGCAAGAAAAACAATTTATTGACATTACTTAGGAGAAAAGGCAAACCGCTCTACAAAGTCCTATAGCTGGCAAAGCACAGTGTTTAATAGCCAAACAGGTCCATGAAACCATAGCTAAGCTGGGAGCTGAAGAACATAGCTGACCGTAGGCACAACCATCTCACAACCCTACATTAGAAGAATTCGTTGAACTCTGCACCTCCAATGCCTAAAGATTTGGCACAACAATATAACAAACTAATGTAGGAGGACAAAACTATGCCGCAAAAGCATCATTTTTTGTGGAGGCTTTGACTACCATGGCATAGATGAAACAGAACATGCTTCTCAAGAAACAAGAGTTCGCAACTCATCATGCCATTTCTACAACCAATGCATGGTGAGGGGCTACACTATAGAAGGAGAAAGCCAACGGTTTGATGATCAAGACCAGTGGCCAAGAGGCAATTTAAATCAACAAGGGGAGCCTAAAGATTAAGCTGCAGCAGATGAAAGAAGCCCTTGCACTAGAGCACTCACATAATGATATGCTATAGGCCAATTATGATGCTCTCAAGAGGCAAACTACCGTGGATCGTGGCAACAACAAGTGAAGGTGCTGAAAGAAAATATGGCTCTAGAATCTTGGGTGGCTCAACAAGCCCAGCAAATAAAGCAACTTCATGCACTACTTAGCAATGGCAACAATAGATTGTCCACCACTAGGAAGATCTCCAAAGTGCACAAATAGCTACCCCTCCTCAGCAAGACCCTCATGATCTCACCGAGCGACTGCTGAACGCATCCACATGAGACTCCATATGGCAATAGCGAGACACCTCCAACTATTACCTCCACACTATCTCCACCACTGCCACATAGAACAGTATCAATTTTGAGCACCCACTATCTGCTAATGGCTTGCTATGGCTTATTTTCATGATGAGGATATTGTCTTCCAAAAGGGTGTCGATATTTTGACTGTACTCGTATGCCACCCCATCGCCTATAATTTTATGGCATGGGTACGAGTGATTCAAGACTCCTCTATTTTTGCACATGCATGTACATGTGTGCGCACACAAACATAGGCCTATACAAGCTTCCAGTAATCAATTATCTAGAAAGTGAGAAGTGAAGGGGGGACTCTCTCTCTCTCTCTCTCTCTCTCTCTCTCTCTCTCTCTCTCTCTCTCTCTCTCTCTCTCTCTCTCTCTCTCTCTCTCTCTCTCTCTCTCTCTCACACACACACACACACACACACATAACCATCATATCTATGTGCATGTGCGTATGCATTCTTGGTTTCAAAGGTACAACTTATTGGCCTGCCATACGTGGAGGCCTAAGTAAACCCGATGGGGCTGGTGAAAGCTCATTTTCGTGTGAGATTGGCACCGTGTGGAATGGGTTCGATGGTCCAGATCTGCAACACATGCACGTCCATTCTTGCCACATGTCGTATTCTATTTGGCTTATTCGTGGTTGTTGTTGGCGTGTTCGTAGGATGCACCATGTGGATTCAGACGTTGAGTTCCAACATGCATTGCATGCACTAGGCTCAAGAACTATCGCCCAGCTTTCTGTCAGTCCTTCTACTAAGATGTTGCCTTTGTAGATCATCTGACCTTTCGTCCCTACTCATGCATTCACTGATCATTTGCCTCCTTTGTGTAGCAGTTCTACTTTGTCGCACCACTAGTCCCTGTCGTTTATCCACTCCACTTGATCTACACTGCCCTACCCCTCCAATTGGAGTATTGAGCAAATGAAATGCCGGAAGCTCGTGTGCTATCCATGTCTTCGATGCAAATCGAATAGGTTAGCTCGCATTCAAAGTTAGCCCTCCTTGCATCCTGATTGTGGCAAGCTTTGTAAGTTTATGCATGAGATGGTAGGAAACAGGTATCAGCGTTATAGCTAGGAGCAAGAAAAGCAATTTGCGTTTGCATTTGTATGTTGACCAATTCCTGCTGTACCTTAAATTTATGGTGCATGCCTTATGAAGGATGAGTAAGGGACGAATCGGTTGAAAGCGGTAAGCTGAGCCTCTTCCGTGAGTTTACCATCAATCAACAGCACACACACACACACACACACACCACAAAACGAGATTGATGATCTTTGCTCGCATCATTGTTGTTCAATATCTTGCATGCATGCATTGCAATTCCTCTTTTTGGCTATTAGCTCACTAGAAGCACTAATGCTCGGCACTTTCACTCTTATGCAACTTTCCTTTTCCCTGGAGGGTACATGTTCGATCACGCTTGAATGATCAGAAATCTGAGCCTCTTTCATGCTGGTCATGTAGGTAACCATTGGTTGCTGTGGCGATCTGCAAGATTCTACTCTCCCACCTAGTACTCTGGCATTCAAATCATTAGCAGCGACTCTAAGAGGTGGGCATTGTAAACCATGATGAGGAGGCACAAACACTAGTGGCAGATACTCGTCCATATCACAAGCAAACCTCGACTTCCAAAAGTGTTCTTGCAAAGCAGCCCAACCCTGCATGCAAAAACGATCACCTGGATCTCCAATTTGACTACTGCATCAGAAGCAGTCCTGAACAAGATGTTCAATCTGTTGAATGACAAACAAACCTGAAGGACATTTGGCAATTCTTGCGACTCTTCTTTGTACTTGTACTTGTTAGGGATGATGTTAGGAATCATCAGTGTCATTCGCGAGTGGTCCATTACATTGCCTCCTTAGTGCAGAGGCGTCCGTACTCCTTGATCCATTATAGATATGCCTTGCTCCATTTCCATGAGGATTAGTACACCTTGGAGAACTAGATTAGGAGTTGAAGTCAATAGCAAGTTGGGCGATCGTAAGAAGTTAATTTTTCTTGGTTTATGGAACCATATCCAATGCAATTTTTATTATGCTACGAGATTGAGGCATTTCATTGAGCATTTTCAGGGCAAGGACATTGAAGCCATTGAGCCCTTAAAAGCTCAAGAGAAAGTGGATACATTGACTGTACCAATGCAACTTGCTACAAGCCTTCAAAGCAAGTTTTTCTAGTCATGCATTGACTCGCAGTTTTTAAGGCATTTCATTGCAAATCATATGTAAGTACTAGAAGGTGACCACGTACCTTGGTAATTCACAAAATGTTAGCATACCTATACATTGCTTCACGTGCACTGCTTCCAGAGAATATCGAGAAAAGAAAGGCATTGCCTCATGCATTGACTCGTGATTTTTAAGGCATTTTGTTGCAAATCATATGCTCAGGGGGGTCACTATGTATAAACCATCTATATCACATGCGTTCAAGGCCTATATTTAAAATCCCTTATATGTAAATTTTTTCATTAATCAAATGTAGCCCTTTTCTATACAAATCTATAAAGTTTTTCCAAAACTATTTTAAATAGTCCCTTATGTATATTTATTTTTTTAAATTTTAGAGATAAAAAATATCCTTCTGTTGAACTCACGTGATAGGGTTACATATGATGAGTGACCCCCCCCGAGATCATATGTAAGTACTAGAAGGTGACCACGTACCTTGGTAATTCACAAAAAGTTAGCGTACCTATACATTGCTTCACGTGCGCTGTTTCTAGAGAATATCAAGAGAAGAAAGGTATCGACCTGTTTGGTAACGGATGATAATACCCCAAATGAGAAGCACTTCTTTCCTATATATAAGTGTTATCCGATAGTTGTTGTTGCCTCCATTTTCTCATGCCTTCTTGTTACCTCTCTTTCTTCGTGTTTGTTTGCAAGGTTTTGTGAAGACCAATTATGTCGCAAAGCAGAGAACAAAGTTTACGAATATGATCTTGAAAGATCTGGAGACTCCGTCGACACCAGTAGTGCAAATTCGAACGAGGTGTGATGTTTTTCTACTTTCCTTTCAAACTTCTTTTGCAAGAGCTTACGTTTATGGTCGATCTTTGCAAGAATGATGAACACGATGAAATGTGGGAACGTTGGCAAAGGGAAACTAGTGTCGGATCATCCAGGTAAAACCTTTATTCTCTCCCTCGTCAAACGTTTAAGCCTGTTTGCCAGCTTCCAAATAAGCTCGTTCCAATAATTCATTCCCACCCAATTTTCCCAAGGTGTGCCCACACTTACAAAGACCCATCTTCCAGGCTGACCATCACAATCTTCCCTCTATCTTTGTCGCCCTCTCTCAAACTTGTTCGCATCGCCTCTTGTGACTTGATTGCCACCGAGGTGTTCGTCTTCCCCCAAGGCTTGGTGTATGTGAAATCATATGTGAGCGTAGGGACTGACTTCGAGTAGGAACTAGTCGGGAATTTTGAGCATGGCTTAGACTCTGGCAACTTGGGGAAATTCAAAGCGTCCCCTCTATGGTGATCTAGTCTACTCTGATCTAGATCTATACCAACCGTCAATCGATGAAAGAACATCAAATAATTTCTTTTCTTTGGTTCTTTTTATGTGCTGGGTTAGATGCATCGATGTAGAGGCTGATGTGCATGTAGGAAGTGGATTTGTCGATGAAGCTCAAAAGTGAGTGATACTATGACTAAAATGTTTGCATGATGTGATGAGCACGTAGAGCACAAAAAATTGAGCGATTTTCCTTTCTATGTTAAGGTCAATCTAACAATGCAATTTCAAGTTGTTTTCTTATTAAATGGCCATACTTCTTAATTATTCGGGGGGGGGGGGGTCACTCATCATATGTAACCCTATCATGGGAGTTCAATAGAAAAATAATCTTAATTTCTAATTTTGACAAATTTTTACATAAGGGAGTATTTAAAATGATTTTGGGAAAATTTTATAGATTTGTATAGAAAAAGGGTACATTTTATTAATGAAAAATATAAATATAAGGATTTTACAAATAAGCCTTGAATGCATGTGATATAGAGGGTTTATACATAGTAAACCCTCGGAGCTTAAATAGAACGAGCCTTTTTATAGTTTGTAACTTGTAGTACTAGAGCCTAAGGATAATTGTAACACATATTTTTAGATTTCTTTGGAGCTAAATATTCTTATTATAATCTATGGCTTCAAATGTAATTTTAGTGAATGCTGAGACACTAAGGAAAATTTTGATCTTTCAAGCACATTCTTTGACATGTCTAGCAAGTTCCAAACACAACCACATTTTTTATCTGTCTTCAATAGGATATTACTGAGATTCTGTAAGGCCAACAATATTGACAGAGACAATCATCAACATTAGAATCTAGAAAATGGCCTTCAATATCACAAAGGATGAGCATAAAACAGTATTGAACTTGCATAGTTGCAATTTAACAATTCAAAGATGTCAACAACTCAGGTCTCAAGATTAGAATTGAGAGATGTTTGAAGGTAGAGCAATCTAGGATGGTCTCATTTCATGATATTCATTTTGCTAAAGGTAGGGAGGAAGGTTGTTGGAGGACTACGTGTATATATAGCAACCAAAATGCTTTTATCAATTGTTGGACCTGACTAAGTGTGTATATGTTTTAAGATACAAGATAAGAGGGGCCCCAAGCTTCTTCGGTGTGGGCTTTCCTGAAAGAGGATAAAATATTGCTCAAGCCTACCTAAGTCGGCCTTTACTTAACATTATGTTTGTAGTAGTTAGGTGATTCTAGAGCCTCTTGTGCTCGTGCTCTTGTGCTACTCTTTGCTACACATCTTCTTAGGCTATCTGCTTACACAATTTTCTCTAACATTGAGCATGTGCTTTCATTTTGTATTAGATTTACTTAAATGCTACCCTGTCAAACATAGATATTGTAGCCTCATGTTCCTCATCCTTTACATGAGTTTACATTTCATGAGAAGGCACAACCGCATTGTTCAGATTGTCCTATAGGAAAGAGAATAATTCACCTACATAGAACTCTAATCCATAGAAGCATGTCTCATTGGAAGACACATCTATATTATTTAGATCAACCTATAGGAAAGAGAATAAGTCACATACAATAGCTCTCATCCATAGAAGTAAACTTGACTAGTAAAAACATATGATTGTGTTACACTTTGAAGCTCTTTCAGATTTAAACTTGACTATCGAACCTTTTTATACTAGTCAATTTCGTTGTATGCCAACATCAAATTGTGTTAGTTCCCTTTTACTGCAATTTAGTCCCTAGTATTCTAAAATTGAATACAATTATAAAAGCCAACACAACATCATGTGAAGCTTCTATGTAAGGTCCCTTTTTTCCTTTGATTAATTGTAATTGTCTTGTGATGAATACATAGGCATGTATTCATGCACAATCACATTGTACAAAAGGTATCGAAGTTGTGCCAATGCATGAGGCTTATTTGAACTCCTCATGACTCCACCTACATTTTCATAAACCAAGTTAGTCTCTCTCTCTCTCTCTCTCTCTCTCTCTCTCTCTCTCTCTAGCTCACATGCATGCACACACTTCTTTTTTTGTGAAACTCACATGCATGCATGCGTACACACACACACACACACATGCATGCAAATGCACACACACGCATGCATGCACAGACACACATGCATGCATATTAACATGTTATATTATGATTTGTTAAATTTTTTGTCTCTCTCTTGTTACTCATCACCATATTATTGAAAACAAGTTTTGAATAGTAAGACAATAATCTTATTATTTAGAGCTACCAAGATGGATGTCAAAAGCTTCATACTTTCCATATTTCTTATTCATCTTTGTTGCAAGTGATTTTGCTTGTCGAGTATTGACTTTATCACTTGCAATACCCCTACAAACAAGTAAGTACAAATTTCTAGAATAAATGTCATGCTTGTACTATCATGGTTTTTAGAAAATGGATGGCGATGCTAACTCAAAACATAAGTATATATGCTTTATTCGAGCAAGCTTATAATTACAATTGCCAAAGATGAAAGGTAGATGCTCTTACACATCTCGACGAGCTTTGAAAAATCCAAAAGCTCGATGCTCTCTTGTTTCATCTAAAGTCTGTCAAAATGGAAGTTAATTTAAGCATTTTGGCTATAGTGTGTACCAAAAATTTGAAAAACACCTGTATGTACTTCTTGTGCCTTAGAATTAAGTACCTCATAGCTCTCAAGAGGTGAATGATAGTGCAATAAAAAACCAAGTAACAATATTGCCTTAGACTTAAGTACCTCATAGCTCTCAAGAGGTGAACAATAGTGCAATAAAAAACCAAGAAACATTGCCAATACCTGTGGTAATATCATATTTTAATTGCTTTGTTTAGTAAACCATCTCTTTATAAATCTCCAACATATCACATCTTAAGTTAAGATATACTACACTACTAGCTTTTTATGTTTAAAAAAGTATTACTGATCTAGTCACCAATAGCTTTTTATATTTAAGAAAGTATTAGTGATCCACGGATATTGGCTAAAGAAACTTGAATCCAGTATTAGCATGTACATAAGTTTTTTTCTATTTTAAAAAGTGATGAGAATGTGGCTGACCTCAATTACAAATAAAAATAGGTATGCCCATCCAATGCTCCAAACAAATCTATCCAACTGGCAATGGTACATAATAGAAGCATTTTAGGGTTTAGTAGGTGCATTCTTTTCTGTTCTATGAAAATACATAAATAAGCTTTCAATGAAGACCTTTTAGCGGGCTTAGGGCTTAAGTTAAATGATTTAAATTTTAAGTTTAATTGAAAAGCCAGGTTTCCTTTACTAGGTCATGGGTTTTCTTACTATATCATTATTATATTTGGAGGATTTGAGCTCTTCAACGATCGTTGGTTTCTGGAAAAAATGAAAGATACAGGTGCCATAAGTAGCATGACAAGCAAATGTGGTATATAGGTGAACAATTGAGCTAATAGAAATTAGCCACATGTAATCAAATTCCAATTATTCAAATTAGCCACATGTATTCGAATTATCCGTGTGATGCGTGCGTCTAGTGTGCAGCACAGCCATTCTTCTTTCTATGAGAGATGATGCTTAGCACATGTATTCAAATTCCAATTATTCATATTAACCACATGTATTCAAATTCCAATTTATTCAAATTAGCCACATGTGTTCCAATCATCCGTGTGATGCGTGCGTCTAATGTGCAGCACAGCCATTCTTCTTTCTATGAGAGATGATGCTTAGCACTCTGAGCATTTCTTGCTAATGCGCTAGCACTATTTCGCTTTTAAACTAGTGAGGGTCTTACATTCGAGAAAATAAACAGGGAAAGGACTGCTGCTCCAAAAGCAGAAACCGAGCATAGGATGCTGTAAATGATACAACAAACTCGGATTTGCTCCTTCATTCCCGTTATCCCTGCAACTATGGTCTCAAAGCCCAGAAAAACGATGGCCCTATCTCCAAACAAACAACATTTGCATGAGGTCGTGCCGCTGCGATAATTTGTTTCGCCGTTATCTCTAAACTTGAAAAAATTCTAACAAGAATAAAGGACGCTTACAAGCCCGGGGATTCGGGATGCTTCTGCAGCACGAACACCATGCTTATCATCAGAATACCAGCGACCTGCGAGGTGCGAAACAACACTAGTTCGTAATTAGTTGCTGATACGATCTGTCGACGACGTAAGTTTGCTGCGCAAAGCCCAAATCCATATAGTAAATGTTTGCAAGCCTAGAATTTCTTACGACGTACAATGATCAAGACATTGAGGAATACATAAAACCAGCGCGAGGAGGCATAAACGCAACCCCGATGCGCTCTTCTGAGCAGAGCCATGTTACAATTGTTCGTCCCGGTTCCAAATCAACGCACTTCTTCGCAAAATAACGATGAGTCGTCGAAAAGCTCTTGCAATCTTGTAACTTTCTATTAAATTTTAGTATGGTTTATGATTAATGATCATAAAATGTGGTTTCGCATGTAAGGGGTTTAGGACGTGTCCCTAAGGTTTAAGTTTTGCTTTGGATGGCATAGATGAACTGCATGCCTTTCTTCCATCGAGGAGCTTGGGATTCGTGAACCATTAGATCACATGCTCTTCATCCAAGGGCTTCCAATACACACCTAGTTCAAGTGCTCTCCCTTTTGATAGCATTACTACTACTACAGTCACAGTCACACTAGCAAGCATATGTGGTAGCAACCAACCAGAATGTTTGGAGGTTGTATTGCTAAGAAACCCTATGTATCACCTACGTTCAAGGGATCCTAACCACAATGATTGCATATACAAGACTTGAGAGCTGGAAAGTTAGGAGCCTATAAGAGAAAGTTGCCACCAAGCTTTCTTTAGAATGTTAAATTGGTAAATGACTCGAGGGATGTACATGGCCAATCTTCTACATGACAGTCCATGGTCCCATTCTACCCTTGATGTGGAGTTGTAAATTAGATAGTAAGTTTGGGGTAAGGGTAAGTTTGCTCATGAGAGGGGTAGAGAAGGGGCATTCTTTTCCTTATTAATGAGGGCGGGGAATCTAGCTATAAATATTCAATTTTTATAAAGTATGTCAACCTACTCAATAAAAAATGCAATTCATTTGCATTAGTTTAGCTAAGAGGCGATGATTGCTATTATAAGAGAATGAAATTACAAATGAGGTGTGCTAAACATTAGGTGATGAGTATGACACAAAGACATACCAAAAATCATGATGGATAAGAATTAGCTTAACCTTGCAAGTAAGTTTCAAACCAAGTTAGAAGACAAGACAAAATCATTTAATTAGTATAAGTCAAGAAATCAAGAATGAAAGATTGGTGTAGAGTGTGCAAGAATAATTTTGGAAAAGGCATGAATACTTTGTGACAAGATAGTTACCATTCACTCATCGCATGATTGCACTCAGAGATTGAGGCCATGTAGGATATGCTCATGCAAGATAACACAAGTAAAGGGAATAAAAGAGGAATAAAACAAATTCCACATGCCACAAACAATCTAGGATTTTAATGAAGAAGAGGAACAAGATTTTGAAAATATCACTAATCAAACCAAAGGTGATTATCCTTTCACGGCTATGATAGATATTCTAATTGTTGGGGAAACTGAAAGGAAAGGAAAGACATACATGCTCATTGACATCACTGATGACCTCAGAGCTCCACAATCATCTCCTGAATCTGCTCCTAGATTCTCTCAATCATCCTATGTGGCTCTCCACCACCTAACTGTGCTTGTGGGCACCTAACTGTGCCTCTAGCACTCACACATAGAAACCAAGGTGTGCCTGAGGCATACACCTTGAGATATCCCAACAAACCCCCCCTCAAGGGAATGCCTCAGGCTATGTCAAGGATACATCTAGTCTCATAGTTTCTCATGCCATCTCATGGTGGTCAAGGATTAATCTATGGCTAGGTTCTCATGCTAGCAAGGGTTCCCTTGGGTGTAAGGTAAACAAAAAGGGATACAGAAAGACCTTCCAATGGTTATCTCCCCTGCATGTACATGCACACAATGTCTGCAGGAGGTACCATGGAGCAAAACATACACATGGCCTACATCATAAGGTGACCAGAGGTGTTTACAAAACACACAAAAACACAATAGTTTATTTCATTCATTTTGGAGGACTATCCAGGTTGAGTACCTTGACATAAAAAGAGAGATCTGGAGCATACATAGAGATGTTTTAAAATGCATAATCTTCAAAGGATGCCTCATCTTGTGGAGGCTCATTAACTATAAGTGCATTTTCTGTCTTTGCTTTGTCTCTGCATACACTAATGCTGATTGGGCTGGTAGTATTTCTAATAGACGATCTACTAGTGGATATGTGTTCTCTTTTGGGAGTGCTGCAATCACTTGGAGCAGCATGAAACAGCCTACAGTTGCCTTGTCGAGCATAGATGCTGAGTACAGGGGTGCAACAATGGCTGCATGTGAGGTAACTTGGTTGCATAAGCTACTTTATGATATGCATCAGTCTACAAATGGGCCAGTTGTCATTTATTGTGACAACATGAGCAGTATACCTTGGCAAATAACCCAATCTATCATGCTAGAACAAAGCACATTGAGGTGCATTATCAAGTGCTATGTGTAGGAGAAGGTTCTAGTAGGTTTTATTGATCTAGTTTATGTCAACACAGAGGATCGGGTAGCTAACATATTCATGAAGGCATTGGGTGCAGAGAAGCTGCACAATTCAGAGACTTGCTTGGTGTGTAGGAATTGGAATTGAGCTCAAGGAGGAGTGTTGAGATATCAAGCTCCACTGGTGATATGCCAGGGTGACCATTGTGCATTTATGTCATCGACTTGTTAGCTGCAGATGCGGTTGGTACACCACCCATGAATAATAGCTGGATGACAGCTATCTTTATGTACTCTAGTTAGTGTCTCAGTTAGTATGCCACCTAGGTTAGCTGAGTTTGGTTTGAGACCCACATATAGGGTTCACCTATTCCTTTTGTACTAAAAGAGAGTTCTTTTGGCTTTCACAACTAAGAAGAGAAAAACTGTTTTCAGCCTCCACCTTTGTGTGTATTCCTCCATTATGTGTGTGAGAAAGCTACAAGTGAGACTCCTTACTTCTCTCCCACTCTCTTCACACACAATACTTTTCACACACCTCAACCAAGGTGGTATTAAGTTGCATGCAATGTGGCATGCCAATCTGATAAGTACTTGTTGGAATAACACACCTAGGATAGTGTCTTTTGACGCTTGTGCCATGACACCAAGGCAAAAGCGAAGTTTAACGCTTGGTCGACCACGCATATCATATCCGATGGGCTCAATACTTTGCACAAGCCCATATCTAGATTGTATTGGTATGCATGCAAAGTGGCATGCCCATCCCATAAGTACTCGTTGGGATAACACAACTGGGAGCGCTTTTATTGACAGTTGTGAATAACACTAGGAGGAAAATGGTGTATAATGTGTGATTGAGCATGCAAATGATATCCAATGAACACAATGCTTTGTACGCATCTCAACCTAGATGTTATTAACTTTCATGCAAAGCAATGCACCCATCCGATAAGTACTTGTTTGGATAACACACCTAGGAGCATGTTTTTTTACAGATGAGCATCACACTGAGGCAAAAACGGTGTTTAATGCTTGATTGATGATGCAAAGCCTATCCAATGGGCACAATAATTTTCACACACCTCAAACTAGGTGGTATTTACTTGCATGAAAATTGACGTGTCCATCTTATAAGTACTTGTTAGCATAACACACTTGGGAGCACGTTTTTTTATGATTGTGGATAACACTAGGGGAAAACGGTGCATAATGTGTGGTCAACCAAGCAAAGCATATCCGATGGGCACAAAACTTTGCACAAGCCTCTATCTAGGTGGTATTTACTTGCATGAAAAGTGGTGCACCCATCCCATAAGTACGTTTTCACATAATATACCTAGGAACGCATTTTTTGACGATTGTACAAAAACGGTGTATAATGTGTGATCGACCATGCATAGCATATTCGATGGGCACAATACTCTGTAAACACCTCAACCTAGGTGGTATTGAGTTCCATGCAATGTGGCGCACCCATCCAATAAGTACTTGTTGGATAACACACTTAGGAGCATGTTTATTTACGGATGTGCATCACACTGAGACAAAAACCTGGGGGGGTCACTCATCATATGTAACCATATCATGTGAGTTCAACAGAAGGTTGGGTACATTTTATTAAGAAAATTTTTATAGTAGATAAGGGATTTACAAATATGACTTGAACACATGTGATATAAACGGTTTATACATAGTGACCCCCCTGAGGATAAAAACGGTGTTTAATGCTTGATCGACAATGAAAAGCCAATCCGATGGGCAAATACTTTGCATGCACCTCAACCTAGGTGGTATTTACTTGCATGCAAAGTGGCGTGCCCATCTCATAAGTACTTGTTCGCATAACACACTTGAGAGCGCATTTTTTTATGATTGTGCATAACACTAGGAGTAAAATGGCGCATAACGTGTGATCAACCATGCAAAACATATCTGATGGGCACAATACTTTGCATGCACCTCAATCTAGGTGGTATTGAGTTGCATGCAATGTGGTGCACCAATCTGATAAGTACTGTTATGGATAAAATTGTCTGAGGAAAAAGGCATTAATATGTGTGTGTGTTTGTATATGTGGCAATAGTATAATAAAATATGGTGTGCATAGGGCCTAGGGTCAAGGTGGCAGGGCATGACCATGTGCCACCCTTCCATGTAAGAGGACCCATAAGGTGTGTTGTACATAATCCATGATAGTAATATTATAAAATGTAAGGTGGCATGGCTCCTCCATGTGCCACCCCTCCACCTAGGCTGCATTTAGTGAGATATGGCTCAAAGTCCATGGGAGAAGTAATATAAAATAGGTGGAGATGGATATTATATTGAGTTATTCCCTCCATATGGGATAGGCCCATGTGGGGGAGGTATAGAAGGTCCAAGAGAGCAAGTTAAATAATGGGGAAAGTAGGATAAGGTGGCAAGATTCCTTGTGCCAACCCTCCACTTGTCCTCCTAGAGGTTTGAACATATTATAAAATTGGGAAGAGACCAAGGGAGCATCATAGACTTGAGATATGGGGCTTGATTTATGTGGAAAATTGAGGCAAAGGGTTGTCGCACACAATTGAGAGTGCGTAACTGCCTAGCCCACATGGGAGACTTTTCCACACACACCATGCATGTGGGAGGATGCATTAATTGGGAGAGACCCCCTCTTTTGGCTATAAAAGGAGGGGGCTATTCCTTGATGAGACACGCTCATTCTTGTAAAGCCACCTAGCTAGTACTTTGATATTTCCCTCTCATCCTTTCTTTCAAATAAAGTATGGTCCTCTTCCCTTGATGTCTCCATCTTTACATTCCTCCTCCTATCATGTACATGCTTCTCTTCCCCCTCTCCCTTTCCCCTTGTGTCATAGTTTCCCTCTTCATTCCCTCCCCTTCTAATTCCTTTTCCCCTCCCATGATAATGGTTCGCCCTCACGATCTCCTTTCCCCTATGGCCCTCAAGCGTCGCCATGTTTAGCCTCTAGCCTCTGGTCTTGATTTCTTTTCCGGCTAATAGAAATGGTGTGGCTGCTGGGATCGAAATCTCCACGGCTAGTGGCAAATCTTCTGCTCTACCGGTTGCATCTGCAAAACTGTACCATTTGTGCTCCTTCTAAGCTACTGCATGCGCATTCGATTCGCGCATCTACTATGTTCAACTGCGCGACAGTTTTCTGGGCTGCTACAACTTCTGGTCGCGGACAGTTTTCTCGCTTCGTGCGTCTGCTACGTTCACCCATGCAATAGTTTTCTGGGCTGCTGTGTCTTCTCACTTCGCGCATCTATTGCGTTCACCCGTGCAATAGTTTTCTGGGCTGCTGCGTCTTCTGGTCGTGGACAGTTTTCTCGCTCCACACGTCTACTGCGTTCAACCGCGTGACAGTTTTCTGGGCTGCTGCGTCTTCTGGTCGCGAATAGTTTTCTGAGTTTCTGCAAAAATGTAACATTAAATCCCGTGGCCCCCCTCTCTTTCTCTTTCTCTTTCTCTTCTCCTTCTATTAAAGAGTAGGATTTGAACCCAAGACCTCCCCCTTCACAAAAGGGAGACTTATCATTGGGCCAACAAGTTGGAAGTGGTGAAAATGTAATGATTTTTGTTCATATATTGAAATCTCGGGAACTGTAACTCTCTAACCGTGGGGAGTTTGCTCTTGCTGTAAAAAGCAAAAGTACTTCATTTCATGTGCTCTATTCACATCTCCTGCTAGATCACCGATTCAGAACTTCTCCAAGCTCACTTCACGGACGCACGCCACACGAGGAGGGTGGATATTTATGTCACTTCTCGACGCGTTTAAGGATTTGGTGCCTGGTCCTCCGCACCTTATGGCTACCAATGCACGAGATCTCTTCCTTAATCTTCATGTCGACCTTCAACAGTTGATTGTCCAGTGCATTGTTCAAGGAGATGACAGGTGGAATGATACACTGTGGATGATTCATGGTGAAGAACTACTGATACGCTGGGAGAACTTTGATTTTACTTCTACTCATTGTGCGGTGATCGAACTACTTACTGCTTCAGAGGTAATTAATACGGTGTCCTTCATCCAAAGGTGGAATGCTCCCCAAGCTTGGGGGGAGATTTGGTGCATCTGCTTGTTAATTCCTGTGGATAAGCTCATCCTGAATGGTTTATTCTCAATCTCACTACAAAGGTTTCTAGGCCTTCGCTATGGTTGGTAATGTTTCAACCAAGGAATCCATTTGTACCTAATCAACCTTTTGTGCCTCATTTCGAGCTTCAAGTTGTAATTCTTTTTGGTCTTAAGATAAACTATCAACAAAGGATTGCAAGTTTATGGCTCAAGTGTTGAATTCTCCCCACCCTCTCCTCCTACCTATCTTGGACTACCGAGAAACTTGGGATGTCCGAATTTTAGTCTTGGTGTGATGACATCTTGGATCCTTCAATTTGATGGAGCTTACAAACCTTCGAAGGCTGCTGGTGTGGGTGTGAAGCTCACTTCACCGAGTGGTGAGGAGTATTGTTACGACAAGTCTGCACCTGCAAGTACTTGCAATCAAGCTGAGTACTTGGCGCTCATTTTTGGGCTACAAAAGGCACAAGAACATCATGCCAAGCAACTTGAAGTGCAAGGAGATTCTCAACTAGTGTGTGAACAAGTTAGTGGAAGGTGGAAGGTGCGGAGCAAAGGCTTGGTTCCATGACATCAACAAGCATTGGAACTTTGCAACCAATTTGAAGAGGTAAAAATTCAGCATATACCTCGAGCTCGAAATCTAGTTACTGATTTCTTGGCACGTGAAGCTTGTACTTCAATCACACATGACGCGAGTGGAAGCACCACCCCAACAAAGCCGCAAGCCACGAAGGAGGGTGATCATTTGTAAGGAATGCAAAGGTTGTGGTCATCATGAAACTAAGTGTTGGGCATACTTGATACGAGTTCACCGACTTTAGAAGATCATCAGAAAGGTCCTCAAGGACATTGCTCAAAAGAAGGATGCCAGACTGCACACCCCTTGAAGAAATAGCATGGCGACTACAAGAACTGGAAGAAGCTGAAGGTGATGTGCAGGCTCTCCAACTATTGACATTTGTCATGGTATTCTTGTTTGCCTTGATGAACAACCTTATGCAGCGTCGTGTCTCTAACCCTCGCTTGTAAAGATGGATGTGATATCATGAGGGTTGGTCCTTTTAAGATTGTATATGTGCTATTCTATGCTAAAGATTCTTCCTGTAGTATTTCACAATACACCAGTCACACCCTACCCTACCTATGTGTGCTTTGTGGAGGTATCTTCAGCCGATTTTTAGTTCAAGATTCCTCTTTCTATTGTTTGTCCATAGATAAGCCTCTCTTTTCCATCTTCCAAGCATGGCTGACATTCCCGTGTTTTGTGGACGGGTGAAAGAAAATCCAAATGTAGTATCTTGTGGCCTTCAAGCACCGTTGTGTTTCTCTCAACTTTCTTACTGAAGACAGATGTCTGTTGGTTCTTCCCACATTTCTAGAGGGTTTGGCTCAAGTATAGTATGAGAGAGAGAGAGAGAATGATAAATCCTAGTAGCCATGGGAGGGAGAGAAAGAGAGACTTGAGATAAACTAAGAGAGAGAATGAGTGGGATGAGGAGAGAGAGGGAAAGACATAAGAGTTGTCAGAGAGAGAGAGAGATTAAGAGAGAGAATGAGGTGTCTTTACTATGGCTATAGAGAGAATTAGGAGAAGAGAGAGAGAGAGAGAGAGAGAGAGAGAGAGAGAGAGAGAGAGAAAGTTTAGAGGAAAGAAAGAAAGTTTTATATTTTTACATGTTTTCTATTATACTTTTAAATTTTTATAAAAGAGTGAATTTATGGTTTGTTTTGAAGGTGAGATAATATTTTTATATATATTCATAAATCAATCAAAGCATTCTTCAAGTTGGAACAACCCCCTTTTACAATTTTGAAAGAAAAATCATATTCTTGTAGAATTGCCAACCATTTGGCCAACCGGCCCATGGGATTTGGTGATTGAAGAGCCTACTTTGCAAGACCAGTGCTAGTGAGTATAATGAAGGACTTTCCAGCCACATAATGCTTAAATTACTGAGCCACTAACTAGAGTACATAAAGATAGGTGTCATCCAGCTATTATTCATGGGCGGTGTACCAACCCCATCTGCAGCTAACAAGTCGGTGACATGAATGCACAATGGTCACCCTGGAGCTCGATATCTCAACACTCCTTGAAGCACTAGCATCTCTCCCCAAAAAGGTAGGCGGTGTAGCCCCCCTTCCTAGTGCTTATACTAGGATCCACGTAGCTTCATCAATAGATATAGTCTGTGCAATGATAGGAAGATTTGGAGGCAGAGCCGACACGTTTCCAAAGGTGGGTGGACTAGGAGCTTGGTTGTAAAATGCCATGGGCCGCATTGGCATTGCATTAGGTAACCCTCATCCAATGGGACCGGGAGCCAACATATGTGGTGGCGGTAGGTTGCAATGGCTACATCAGTGAAGGCCTAGGCATAGGCACATTCACATTAGGCACCCATCTATAGGATGTAGCCATAGGGTATGGAGTGCCCTTTGGGGCTCCTGCCCAAGCTGGGTACTAAGGGAGGCGAAAAGGCTCGTGCATGGAAGCATGTTTCCCCCAAAGTCTAGTTGTTTGTTGCCATGCCTTTTAGGACTTAGCCATTCACATTAGGATGAAGCCATAGGGTAGGGAGTTCCCTCTAGGGCTCCTGCCCAAGCTGGGTACTAAGGGAGGCAAAAAGGCTTGTGCATGGAAGCATGTTTCCCCCAAAGTTTAGTTGTTTTTTGCCATGCCTTTCAGGACTTAGTGGCAAAAAACTAGGTACCCTAGTCTCAAAGCTTCTAGTGGAAGATGGTTCTCCTTTGTAAAACTGAACATGAGGCCTGAGGGATCCACCGTTGAGGTGGGCATTGGGTTACTTTGCTCATTTTCCTAATGTAAATGCTGAAGGAGGGGCTTGCATCTCCTCTGGCACTCAGGTTTGCCTACTTAGCAAAGGAGTTAACCATATCAAGGTCAGACCGTCTGAATCTCCCCATGAGGTTGGAGAGTGATTCCCTCAACCCCAAAGCCATAGTTGAGGGTGTGGGATATTGGGGCCCAAGTGAGCCAGTTTTAGGAGCCACAGAGTCCCCAAAACTTGGGTTTTCACCCATCTCTATGTCAAAACTCATTGCATCCTCCAAGCTTGAAGAATCCAAGCATGTGGGACTGTGCACAAAATAAGAGCTTAAAGTCGATATCCCAGATGGAACTGACACTATGGTGTTTGATGGGCCAGTTAGAATGTTATTTGAGGCATTGTACTCCGGCTTTGGGTCGATTCCTAGCACTCTACAATACCTCAAGTGTTAAATTACACGGTGCAGCAGAACAAAAACTAAACAAAGAATAGAGAGTACACAACAAACTGGAGAGAAACAAACTTTTCCTTTAATACCGATGTAGTACAAATGATGGCTCCATCCACCCATGCGCTCCCATAATGGAGCTTAGATGGCAATCTAGATAGAACTAGGTGAAGAGCTACTAGCTGGAAGATCTGATCTGCTCTGAACTTGATCTGATACAATGGACTGGGTAGGTCGCCTCTTTGTAGCTATGAGGGTGGTAGTCGGATCAACGTAGTCGGTGGCACCGACTAGTCAACCTAGTCGGTGGAGCTGACTAGTCATCCATGGAATATTCAGGGAATATTCCATATACCGTCACCTCGGGGGCTCTCGAGTCTCGCCCTCGAACCCCCCACCAGGGGGGCCAGCTGGCCCCTAGGCCCGGCAAGAATAAGGGGCTCCCACACAATCACCTTTCTACCATCAACGGTCTCATTTTGAGCTCATTTTGATAGACCTCATCTGACATGCAAGTCAGGATCCAGTGTCCCGAACTCACACATGGCTTCTCCTCATGTGGCGGCCTTACAACTTGAGCACCTTGGACCACTAGTGGTTACCAGAAGGGTGGGGCATTGAGCATATCTAACATCAAGTGCATGTGTTAAACACTCAACCTGTCTGCTCCAATCAAAATTAGTCATGGTGAAATTATGGGCTTAAAGTAGCAACTTCTTGGGTCGTTGCATTATCAGGTCATTGTGTTGCATTGCATTGCATTATAATGCAGTGAGTTCTTAATGAAATGGTTTTTATATTAGCGACTCCTCGCGCAACGACTTTAATAACATGATGAATAGTTATAAAAATGACTTCTTAAGCAAGGTTTTAAGTAAGGTTTGGGAGCACTGGGGTGTGCTATCCTACCTAATCTACCTACTCAAATTAAAAAGCCACCAAAAAAAACTTGAAAGAAACAAATGAGAGATTTTCCAAGGGGGTGGCTAGGAACTCACTCAGACCCATTTCAAATCTAATTCAATATCCATTTCTTCTTGTTTTTAATGAGATTTGACAATTCAAAACAAGCTCCAATGCATGGACACAAATAACATTTTTTGCTTTTACTACTTTAACCAAACTCCTTTTGTGAGGACACAATGGAAGCTGAGAGGGAGAGAGGGAGCTTGAGAGACACAAGTTTTGGTGGGTGCAGAACACCCTAATCTTCTATTTCATCCATATATATATGTGTTTGAGTATTGTACATAACCGGGGTTAAGGTACAGTGGCCTTTAACCCCCACAACCTCCAATGTGCCTTTAAGGGAGAAAACCAATGAGCATACTATCCAATGCCCATCAATACATGACAATACTCAAACCGCTGACTAGTAGACTCTTTGTCAGCATATCTGTAGGGTTATCATCCGTATGAAACTTGACAAGCTCTATACGCTTGTCCTCAAGTACCTCCCTGATTAAATGGTACCTGACCTCAATGTGTTTGGCCTTTGCATGAAATACAGGATTCTATGCTAGCTGGATAGCACTCATGGAATCACTATGCAATGTTGGTACACCTGTATGAATCCCCAAATCTCTCACTAGCCGATCAAGCCATATAGCCTCCTTGCAACCCTCTGTGGCTACAGCATACTCGGCCTTTGTGGTAGACAAAGCAATGCACTTCTGTGCATGAGACATCCATGACACTACACCACCTACAAAGTGAACACATAACCAGAAGTGGATCTCCTGCTATCCACATGCCCTACATAGTCGGAATCTGTGTACTCAAATACGTGCATCTCTCCTTTGCCAATGTAGATACACACCTCCTTGGTACCCTTCATGTACCTCATGATGCACTTAACTACCTCCCAATGCCTCTTTCTTGGATTAGCCATATATCGGCTAACAGGTCCCACTACAAATGCAATGTTCAGTCTAGTAGCTATCATAGTATACATAAGACTCCCAACCACTGACGCATAAGGAACCTTGGCCATAACCTTGGCCATCATGGCCCTCTTCTCATCTGATTTGGGACTATCTGCCTAACTTAATTTCACATATGGAGGCAATGGAGTACTTACTAACTTCCACCTCTCCATATTGAAATGCTACAACACTTTTGTAACATACTCCTTCTATGAAAGCCAAAGGAGTTTCCTACTCCGGTCATGCGTGATGCACATACCAAGAATATGACCTGCAGGTCCCAAATCCTTCATGTCAAAGGCCTCATGCAACTTGGCCTTCAATGCATCAACTCATAAGTGTTCTTGCTAGCTAATAACATATTATCCACATAAAGTGCTAGGAGTATTAGGCTATTATCCTGAGCCCTTTTAGTGTAGAGGCAGTGATGATCAATCTCACTTCTTCTGAAACCTTGGGACCGAATGAAAGCATCAAACTTGTGATACCATTCTCTAGGCGCTTGCTTAAAGCCATAGAGACTCTTTTTCAGCTTGCAAACCAAATGCTCTTTTGCCCTTTTCTTCAAAGCCTTCCGGCTGTATCATGTAAATTTCCTCATGCAAATCCGCATGCAAGAAAGTTGTCTTGACATCCATTTGCATAAGCTGCAAAACCCTAGGAGAAGACAGTCTTCCTATTGAGTTCTAAAATCCTTTTGGAAGTGAGTTGGTCCCAGGCTCCTGGAGGTTTGGCAAGAAAGTCTACCTTGTTGCTCTCTTCCTGAGCATGTGGATGTCATAAAAAATTGGGGGCTGCTCACCATGCTTAACTGCAGTTATAAAATATTTGCCAAAGCATTGGCCCTCAGATTCAACACAAGATGGATGGGTGGATTCTGTAAGAACAAAAGGGGTTTATAAAGGGAAGACACCTTTTGGAGGCTATTGTCAACATTTAGGAGGGCAGTGAAATTGCGGGATTCTGGTCAAGTAATTTGCTTTATTACAATAGATTTTGATAAAGCCTATGATAGGCTTGATTGGGACTTCTTAATTTAATCCACCATGAGAGACATGGGACTGGGCCACATTTATATCTCTTTTGTTCAATTACTACTCTCGAATGCATCCAGCCAAAGTTTGCATCAATGGTGAGATGTCCTCATCCTTTCCTTTGAAAATATATATTAAACAAGGTTGTCCCATCACCCCCTTACATTATGCTATAGACGCGGATGCTTTGGGTTGGCTACTCATTGACAAAGTGTGAGGTGGTTCATTGAGAGTATAGAAATGCTATTTATGAAACAACTTGTCATGCAACAATTTGCGGATGACACTAATCTCATGCTTAGGAACTCCCCCCCGAGATGTTCATGAAATTTTGGAGTGTCTGGAGACATTCTGTATAGCATCAGGCTCTCAAATCAATCATAGCAAAACCAAATACTGCACACTTAGTGGTTAACTGCAAGAGGACCTAGAAATGTTGGGTTGTCAATTGATCCCTAAAGGAATTGTTTTCAAATTGTTAGGCATTCCCATGGGTTTCGACGTGTCCATGAAGGATCGGTGGGAATGGGTCCTAAACAGGTTCAGCTCCAAACTCAAGAAGTGGAGAGGCTTCTATGCCAACCTGGTAGGGAGACGAATGGTGCTCAACCATTGCCTTTATTCTATTATTATTTTTTACCTCTCCTGTTGGCACCCAAGCCAAGTTGGGCTTGATAAGCTGATCTCCAAATGTAGGCCCTTACTTTGTGGAGGCTCAAATAGGATAGCAAAAGTCAGAAGATGGAACTTCTGCTCTAGACCAAGACGTGAAGGAGGCCTGGGTGTAGTGGACATCAAACAGGCTGCAGCTAAACTTGCTACAACATGGATATTAAAAGCTCTTCTATATCTTGATCTTGACTGGGTGATGCTTTTAGCCAAAAACTTGAAACACGTCAAACCTATCAGAACCAAGGGTTGGAAAAGGTACCTAGTCATGTCTGTAGTTTTTAGCCCGGAACCTTGTTCTACAAAGGGAAGCTCCTTGTGGAAATCCTGATGGGCTACTCTTGAGTCAATTAAGGCACAACTCAAATTTTTGGGGAAAGGCTTGTTTATGCGCCTAGACTCCATATGGTCCTCTTCAATACACAAAAATGATTTCCTAGACAATGAAGACTTCATCAGAGGATGTCACTTGTCTAACAAGGGTCTGCAATCATGGGGACAACTGTGGCTCAGTGAACATTTCATATGGAAAACTGTACTTGAAATTAGAAGGGAATTACGAACCAGGAAGCTATTTTTGTCACTAACAGATTATCTCTTCAGGATGGGGACATTCAATGGAAGGGGGGGTTAGTTCCAAAATTACTCCTTAGAGTTTCGTTGGATCCTCTCACCTCAGTTTAGTTGGATCCTCTCACCTCATTTGCTTCATGTGCCCACCCCTTTTAAGGACATAGGGGACATGATTTTGATCATAAATTCTAGATGGAATACCTCTGACTCCTCTCAATGCTGGGAGAGGAGATTCTTTTCAACTTGGACAAAAACTATTCCTGAGAAGAAGTCTACTCTACTCTAGCTTATCTTGCACAAAAAGGTTTGGACCAAATTGAGGGGGCTGAGGATTGGAAAAGGGGATGGTAAATGTAGGCATTGTCTTGGGATTCAAGAAGATGTCTTCCATGTTTTTGTGTCATGTCCATCTGCCAAAAGAGTCTAGAAAATTGTTCAGATGCAACTAGGAGCACCAGTGAATTGGAAAGCCATACTTTTTGGTGATGCAGCAAAAGTTAAACACTCTCACTAGGCACTTGTTCGAGCACACACCTTGTGGTTTATTTGGATTTCCAAAAATGATTTTCAATTCAACCAGATGCAGATCATATTTTTGCTAACTGGCTAGCAAGCCTCCCAAATTTATGATTGTGATCTTGACCGGTTCTTCTCAGTGATACGTAATCATGAGTAGGAGCATCTCAAAGTGTTTAATGAAGAATGTCAGTTCAAAGGAAGCATCTACTACAAATCTAAGTCAGACTCAGAATGAAGTCTTCTTTTTTTTTTTGCTACCTACCTTTTGTCAGGATCTGGAAAAGTCTTAATGTTACTAAGGCTGTACACTTGGCTATGAATGTATATCTTTTTATCAATATATAATACAAATATTTTTTTTACTCAAAAAGAAGAAGAAGAAGGAAATGGAGGTGTTGCTTTAGGACTTTTCTCTCACTATAAAGAGGGAGCTTTCATATCTTGGGGTGATGCAAAAGCTAGATGTAAGAGTGTTCAATTGACCATTGCTTCAATTTATGCTCCTATTGGAACAAAAAGAATGTTACAAATGTGGGGGGGTCTCTTTACAATATGAGGAATGTAATAGTAGTGGGGGATTTTAACATGGTCAAGGAAAGAACTAACACATGGAGAGAAATTATTAAGTAGCCATGTTACCAAAGAGGCAACAATCACCAGGGGCGTCACTCAGAAAACATATAGCATAGCACATTAGTGCACCGAGGGATATTTTTTTAATAGCTGTGTACATGCATGATGGGATTTATAAAATTGCAAATCAATGTAATTAATAAGTGTAGATTTAAGGAGGGGTGTCCAAATTTCAAAGATTGAAAAATGTATATATGCAATAGGGGGTTTATCAATTACACAAGAAAATGTAAAAATGCAAGATTAGGGGTATTATTAATACATGCTTTCTCGCACGTGCTATATGGGGTTTATGAAGAATGAACCCCCTAGGGGAAATGCGCAACAATATCCCACCAATTGGCAGGATCATGTCACACCTACTCAAAGGTACATGACTCGTTTTGGATCGGTGCTCAGCATCTGCAATCTAGTTGAGGAGCCCATTTTCAAGCTCTAGATGGTGGAGTGACTCACCCACCTACATAGGCCACCTTTGGATATTAGCTCGATATATTCATGGCCACCTCACGAAGCAACGGAGAAGTTTTTACTCCAACCCAACAGCCATACCCTCCACACAACTAGCACCCTCTAGTCCACCACCTCGACAATGCCAAAATCTTACATGACATCCTCGTGGCTTTAATCATCATGTGCTTTAGCATGGTGTCAAATATTCACACTTGTTGATAGTATCCTTTAAATGTTGATGTTGATTGAATTTTTTGCATAATATCAACTTTGATAATAGAAAATATATTGGCATTGTTTGGAATGGTCCAATATGCCTTTGATGCCTTGAATGGTCCAACATGATTGATTTCCAATAAATTTGTAGATGAAGTATGATACCTTGACTGTTATTTTCCAAAATACTTGAAATTTTTTAAAATGAATCTAAAAACCATCATTGCTACCTTCCTTTGTCATTCATCTATCACCATGTCTTTTGGTTCCCACAATGTCTTTTTGTGGGCGTTTGCCACAGGTTATGTGCAATCTCTCTAGCTATGTGCATGTCACATACAAGGACCAATTGTGAGAGGAAGGAGCTTTAGTCATAGTAGAACTTAAAGGAATCTCACTATTTACTTAATGTGGTGCTCCTCAACACTACAATTGGTGTAACATATAGATAGGGGGTTACAAAAGGGAGGCAGACTAGGTAGAGTATCCTTATCTCAAGATTACTTTCCAAGAAAATTAATATTTCCACTTAGAATTTTGCTTCCCTTACACTATCAAAATACAAGCCTATACTAGCTTTCTAGATTCTTTTTTTTTTGTAATAAATACTATCCAAGGTAGTCATTGGGGTGTGCAAAGAAATTCTTTTTTTTAGCAACAAAGACTTGCTATAAAGGCCTAGTAGGAAGCAGTGGAAAACACTCAAAATGCGATCAAAAGAGCAAGGAAAAATAGAGACAAGATAAAAGCAAGGAGGAAAGGCAACTCAAGGATTAGAAATAGATGCTAAACAAGGAGACACACTCGCTCATGAGCAATCAAATGTTGCCAAAATAAAGATGAAGATACATGAGCAGATCAAGATCAATGAGATCAAGGTCTACTTCTAAGAGTCGTGGGTGGGAAAAATAGACAAACCCACCAAGAAGACTTTCAAATTAATAAAGACAAAAGGATAAATGAACAAATTCCCAACCTAAGAATAAGTTAACCATCATGTGATCATATGTGCATAGCACTAACCAAATAGAGTGCTATAAAGGAAAGGGTTAGATGCCCTAACCCTAACCTTAAATGGGTCTGTATATATTCTATTTTTTCAACTAAATCTAGTGTACAGTTAGTCATTTGTGGTGTGCTCTCTAGCCGTGCCCTCTCTCCTCATCTCCACTCTTCTCCTCTCCCCTCTTCATATTTTGTCATGGTATCAGAGCTCCCTTGCCTTCTGCTGAGGCATTGTGATCCTCGAAAATGCAAGAGAGAACGAGAGATTGAGAGAGATTGAGTGTTCCATTCACTTTTGTAGAGTGAGAGATTTCCATTCTTGTGAAGAAAATTTTCATCCATTTTCGTTCATTCAGATTTCTTTCTTCTGTGAGAGAAAGAGAGGTATTCTATCTTCTGTGAGAAAAAGAGGTTGATTCAGAGCTTATAGTGAGAAAGAGGTATGGAGAGAAAGAGACTCCTATCTACTCCATCTAAGAACTCTTGATGGCTCATCTATGACCAAGGCCTCTCCAATGACGTCCTTCATTAGCTCAAGTCCAAACACCATCCTCAGCTAAGGCTATCATGAAGAGCAGCCACACCCAGGCTTCTATGAGGCGCCCATAGTAACTATCCAAACAGGTGCTACCTTCAACCACACCCTTCGTGGCTCTATAATGACTACTCTAGTGCCCTAGCTCCTCCAAAGTGCTGCAACCACTTCAGCACCATAGCCTATGACTCGTAGCTCCAACAGTAGCCCACGATGCTTCATGCCAAGCCCATGACAACAAGGTCTCCTATGACAGGCTATCTGCATGTCTACAGCAACCTCCACTTCAACATCTTCAACGACTACTTCTTCGGCCTGTGCTCTAACGCCTACCTCCAGCGCCCTCCAGCAATGCATGCAATAGAGCCATAACTCTATGCACTGCTGTGCTCCAATCATGCTATCTCACTTTAACTCCGACTGTGCTACAAAGCCCAAGCCAATAGCCCCTACTGCAAGCGACCAATGCGGACTAGAGCAGCACCTATAGCAAAAGCTCCTAGAAGCAACCTAAGCGCAACACAACTCTGCAGCCACATCTACAAAGCAACAAGCGAGCACACAACGGCGGTTGACTGCTCCACGGACAACCCTCTGACAACTACTTCTCATCAAAGGATTCAATGATGACAAGCTCCATCCAAGTGCTCCATCAAACTTCAACAACGCCATAGCGCCTAGCCAAGCCACGACTGCACCTTCAGCTCCATATGCCGACTAGCCTCCAAACGACCACCTCTACCAACAAGCCAGCTCCATAGTTCTCCAGTGCCCTAGTCTATCACTTTAGAGCACACGGCTCCTACTCGCAATCCATTATAGTGCACAGCAAGTCACCACCAAAGCCGCCACCAATAGCGCCTATAGCCTCCTCCGAAGCTGCGGCTCATGAACAGCAACTCCTTCAACAGACAAAATGGGCTATGGGCAATGAAGTAGCCTCACGTCCAACCAACAGAATCATAAAACTGACGGATGAAATCTCCAAACATTTTGTCCATAAACACTTGGTCATAGAGGGCTGACACATGTCTCTTATCTACCATGTCAGCAACTTCTCGCATTTGCCACATCAACACACTGGCCCTCACGCCACATCACCACCTTATCTTGACACGTGTACATGCCATGTCATCATATTTGGCCACATCAACAAGGTAGCCATGTCATTATTGCCAGCTCAATTGCCACATCAACATAGCCAGGTCATCAAGCCACCTCGATTACCACCTCAACAGGCCACATCATCATTGACCAGGTTGACCAATCAACTACCACATCAGCACATTGACCAATCAATGCCTTCCACATCATTCTTGACTCACTTGCCAGTTGTCATTCTACCATATCATCAGTGCCACATGGCACACTGACCCCTGCAGGCACAGTCCCCTGTCAAGCGCACTATGCACACATTGCATGTGACCACTCTTGCCACATTATCACACAGGGCTTCACTAGCACCACCTCTTGTTAGGCACAATGCCACATCATCACTGCATGTGACCCATAACACCATTGCACTCCTTTCGCCCCTCCACCTAGATCAAGGCGTATCTCTTGATCTAGGAAAATTTTGAGGGTACTCCAAAAAGAAAAGTCACTCGTTTTTTTGTGCTCTATGCACTCGTCACATCAGCACACATTTCGGCGTAAGTTGCACTCACTTTTTAGCCTTG
Source organism: Dipteris shenzhenensis (assembly GCF_047967505.1). NCBI lineage: Eukaryota > Viridiplantae > Streptophyta > Polypodiopsida > Gleicheniales > Dipteridaceae > Dipteris > Dipteris shenzhenensis. The sequence goes on from NC_141611.1 coordinate 12,674,735, forward strand.
TTGACAAATCCACTTCCTACATGCACATCTGCCTCTACATCGATGTGCCATCTGACCTAGCACTTAAAAAGAACAAGAGAAAAGGAATTATTTGTTGTTCTTTCATCGATTGATGGTGGTATAGATCTAGATTAGAGTAGACTAGATCGCCATAGAGGGGACGTTTTGAATCTCCCCAAGTTGCCCATCTAAGCCATGCCCAAAATTCCCGACTAGTACCTACTCGGAGTTAGTCCATACACTCACATACGGTTTCACATCATCACATTACCTAAAACCTGACGTTCATCAGTTGAGTGAGCAAACTTTAGAGTGTTCAGAGGCATTGCCAATTGTTTAATGGGTAGATAGCATATTATTTTATTTCACACACACATGCCATCATTGTGAAGCATATTTAGCTATTTCATGGCATTGTGCACATCATTTCAGCCTTGTTAAGTCTCTTGGCTATTCCCGGCATCATTTGCCGCAAGCCTTGTAACACAAATCGGATTTTATATATTGCAGTTCTATCTTCATTGACAGTTCAAATTTCACTTGGCATAGTCAGTGTTTTGCAGTTGATCAAACAGTGATTATCACAGCACTTTGAGTACATTTCCTACACCATGTCTACGACTAGCAACCTCAATCTGGAGGCATCTACTAAGCTAGACAACTCGAATTACAGCACGTGGAAATACCAAATGGAGACCATTCTTGTACTTCAGGCCAAATGGGAGTATGTCGATGGATCCACAGCTAGACCATTGGATGATCCAGCCACTAGTAGCTCTACTCCGCCTATTGTCGCAGCACCAACACTAGGATCTACAGCTACACAAACAGTTTTTGCATCTGTAGCAGATCTTGCCATTGCCCGAGCTCAAGCAAAATGGGATAAGAAAGACAACTTTGCCTATTATCTAATCAAGCAGAATGTGCAAGATGTCATGCTAGGATAGCTCAACACAGTCTCAAGTCATCGAAAGAAGCATGGGATATGTTCGTATCTCTCTACGAGTCCAAGAACACTTCCAGGATTCTCTCACTAAGAAACCAAATCAACCAAAGTTTCCACAATAGCAGCTAAACCGGTCATGCTTATATACTCCGGCGGATCAAAGACTACAACAATCAACTCATAGCAGCAGGAGAGACTATGAACCTAACAGAAATGGTTCAAGTAATCCTTAATGGACTAGGAGAGGGATACGAGAGTCTAGTCTAGAGTATTGCCATCTAATGGCAAATACCAACACTGGAAGAACTTCAGTTAGTACTACATGGTGAAGAACTCAAGACTCAGGCCATTCAAGCACAAAAAGGTCATTCTAATGATTAGGATTTCACAACTTCAGACAGAAGCAAAGGCAGAGGTAGATCATTCCAAAAAAGTGGTCATCATCAGCAAAGTCAGAATCAGCATCTGCATCATCCTCGCAACATCAGAATCAACAAAGAGGAAATCATTCCAACCAAGGAAGATTCCAAGGACGAGGGAATGCATCCACCAACGTGTCAAACATCCAGTGCAACTACTATCACAAGTTTGGACACTATGAAAGAGATTGCCGCAAGAAGCAGTACGACCAAGGCAATCAATCTAGCAGTAATTGAGAGAATTTTTGCGGTAGAGGAAATTCTAGTGGCGGACAGTCTAGTCACAGTCATTTTGCAAATGAACATGGGAATATGTTTCTTGCAAATGAGGAAATGCAGCAAACTGATACAGTGTACTTAGACAGTGTACTTAGACACTGACTACAATCCAAAAGAGGATTTTAGCTATCAACAAGTAAAGGTTTTAAAAATGTCATCTACACAGCATTCAATACACCAAATCCAGTTCAAGGGATAGGTGTTATCCCTATGAACAATTTTACTAGTACAAAAGGATTGGTGAAAGATGTGCTCTGTGTTTTGAAGCTCAGCAAAAACCTCCCGTCAGTAGGTCAAATAACGAAACACAACTACCGAGTCATCTTTGATGGAGATGAATGCACTATCACAGACAAATCCAGGAGATGTCACCTAGTAAAAAGGTGTCAAGGAAGGATGCTTGTACAAAATGCTAGCTACAGTACCAGATAAGCATGCCATGTCATCTCGACCACAACAGATGCCACTATCTGCAAAATGGCACAAGAGATATGGTCATGTCAACTTCAAGTACTTGTTAGATCTCAAGAATCAGAATATGGCAATTGGGATTCCTAAGCTACAATTTCTTGGAAACGTTTGCAAAGCATGTTGTTTCGACAAACAAAAGTGAACCAACTTTGGTAGAAGTACCTCTCATGCACGAGGTATTCTTGATTTGATTCATATAGATGTATGGGGTTATGCCTGTAAGAAAACAATACAACGTCGATGCTCAACAGATAACAAGATCTCGTATGCAAGAGAGAAAAGCAGATAGTATGGAGAATCAAAAATTTGATTACTGTACAACTGATACAATAGATGGCGTTGCCTCCTAGCCGTGTGCTCCTGTGTGAGAAGCTTCGATGGTGTGGTGGAAGCAGTAGAGGACAGAGGCTAGATGCTAAGCAATTAGGGTTGTTGTAGCCAGTGATGAATATGGGCTTCACGAGCTTGCTCTTATATAGCCACCAGTCGTAGTCAGTTAGACTCAATTTTGGGCCGACCCAGTCGGCCCAAAACGACCGACTGGAGGTCAGTCCTGAAATAGGCCACCGACCACACGTTAGAACCGTGGTGCAGAATAGAGCAACTAGCCTATGGTCATCATTCAGAGCCATCCAAGATCATCTGGGGCTCCAAACGGCAGGCGTCGCAACCTGAGAGTGGGGGCTGCCTCGGGAAATGCTTCGTCTACCTCAATGCGGTCAGTCATGGGATGCCTTCCCACACTTGCATGTAGCCTCCTTGGCAGTGTGCCAACTCTATCTGAGGCCATCTAGCCATCAAGCCACACATGGCCCCCATCTAGTATCCAAACCAGGACCTACCGGATAACCGAGCTACTCAAATGCCTTCTCCTCATATGGGGGGCTTACAAGTAGAGTTAGCTGGTTCCCGTGTAGTTACACGAGAGTGGAGCATTGATATCTAACACCCCCCCTCAATGTCCACCTGCAAGTGAACTTACTTTTTCAGCCCAATGCCAAGTCGATGAAGATGCCTCTCCAGCAAGTCTCTTCCAAGAGCCTTCGTGAAGATGTCCGCAACATTCTCTGTAGTCGGACAGTACACCAAGTCGACCTCTCCATCCATGATCAGCTCGCATACAAAGTGATATTGAATCTCAATGTGTTTTGTGTGAGCGTGGAACACAGGGTTCTTTGTAATTGCCATGCAACTCTGATTGTCACATGATAAGTGCGTAGGCTTGTTTTGCACTGCACCCATGTCCTCTAAAATCCTCCTCATCCACACTGCCTCACAAGAAGCAAAACATGCTGATTTGTACTCAGCCTCGGTAGAAGAAAGAGCAACTGTGGGTTGCTTCTTACTGACCCATGACACAGCTCCAGATCCAAGTGAGAAACAGTAACCTGTCACTGATCTCCTGCTGTCCACATCTCCTACCCAATCCAAGTCACAGAATCTGGTCAAGATGTTTCCCTTGGTATAGGAGATGCCATAATCAAGTGTGCCTTTGATGTATTTCAGCACCTGCATCCCTGCCCTCCAATGGTTCTCCCGAGGCTTATTAGAAAACCTGCTTAGTACACTAGTCACAAAACTGATGCCTGACCGTGTGTTGCACAAGTAAATCAAACTACCCACAAGCCTTCTGTACTTTGATTTGTCCACTAGTGGTGATGAATCCTCGTTTGAGAGCTTCACGTCAACCCCCATAGGGGTGCCAACTGTCTTGCACTTAGCCATGCCAAATGCTTTCAGTATCTCTCTAGCATACTTCAGCTATGAAATGAAGATCTATTTTGGCTCTTGCCAAACTTCAATCCCCAAACAGAAATGCATTAGTCTGAGGTCTGTCATTCCAAACTCTCTTCCTAGCAACTGCTTTGTCTACAAGATCTTTTCTTCATGGTTCCCTTTTATGACAAGGTCATCCACATAAAGGACCATGATCATACACCTGCCTCCTTCTCTATAGATATACAAATTTGCATCAGATGGGATCCTCCTGAAGCCGTTTGCAAAAAGTAGGCATCAATTCATTGGTACCACACTCGTGGGGCCTGTTTCAACTCGTAAAGTGCCTTCTTCAGTTTGCAGACTTTACCTTCTGAACCAGGGATCACAAAACCTGGTGGTTGTTCCACGTATACTTCCTCCTTGAGATCTCCATTCAAAAAGGTGGATTTTACATCCATCTGAAATGTGGGCCAAGTTTCTTGTGCTGCTAAAGCCAAAACACTGCAAATTGTGGTTAGTCCGAACTGTGGGAGCAAAAGTATCCTGATAATCAAAACCATGTACCTGTGCGAATCCTTTTGCCACGAGTCGATCCTTATACTTATCCAACATGCCGTCGGACATGTACTTGGTCTTGTACACCCACTTGTGGTGCCGATTACCTTGCGTTTTGGTGGTCAATCCACAAGGTCCCAAGTGTTGTTCTTCATTATGGAACCATACTCCGATTGCATAGCCTCCATCCACCTATCATCACCTTGTGCCTCTTCAAGACACTTGGGTTCTTCAGCACGGATCACCTCTGTCATCAAAGCGTAGTTGACCAAGTGTTCCTACGCCCTTCTTTGCTCCTCTAATCTCTTGGACCGGCGGTGTTTGGATGGTTCCTCCTCAATGGTTGGAGGTTCTCTACCATCCAAAAGCTACTTTACCCACTTTCGGAATGGCCGTTGCCATTGTGGCTCTGTAGGCTCTTCTTCCTCTTCTTTATCTTAAATCCTCCCAAGCACCATTGAAGGAGTTCGGTCTCCTGTTGGTGGTGGTACTGGATGGATATCCTGGTCCTGGTTGTCTGGGAAGGAAGCATCCTCCTCCAATTGATGCGGCTATTCTGAGAAGACCACATCGCGACTTACTATTACCTTCTTGGTAACAGGATTATAGAGATGGTAACCCTTCGCCTCTTCACTATAGCCCAAGAAAATACACTTCCGGCTCCTCGGCTCCCATTTGGTCCTATTAGCATCAGGGACGCACAAAACAGTCACATCCAAAAACTCTAAAATGTGCAGCTGAAGGTTTCTTACCAAAAAAGGCCTGCAATGGAGTCATCCCATTCACAGCCTTCGTGTAGCTATGATTTAGAATGTAAACTGCCGTGTTACATGCTTCAGCCCAGAAAGACTTTGGCAAATCTTTCCCTTTCATCATACTCCTACCCATTTTGCAGATGATGCGAATCTTGCACTCTGCTACTCCATTTTGCTGTGATGTATGTGGCGGGGGTTTCTGCCTCTTGATCCCGTGACTTTTGCAGTAACTTTCGAATTCACTTGATGTGAACTCACCACCTCTGTCTGATCTCAACTTCTTCACCTTCCTCCCCATTTCTTTCTCGACCATTACATGCCATCCTTTGAACTTACTAAAAGCCTCATCTTTAGTTTTCAAGAAGTATATCCATATCCTTCTACTGTAGTCATCGATCAGCATCACGAAGTAGTAGGAACCACCCAAAGCTTCCATCTCCATCTTTCCACAGAGGTTCGTGTGAACGAGCTCTAGAGGAGCCTTTGCCCTGCTGGCCTCTTTAGGAAAGGGTTGCCGATGCTGCTTGCCCATCATGCAAGCTTCACATACATTGGGTAGATCTGTAATTTTTGGTAGGTCTGCAATCATTCCACTTTAATGCATCTCCTTTAAAGAACTAAGGTTTAGATGACCAAACCTCTCATGCCACAGCTTAGTGTTGCTCACATCAGCTCGAGCACTAAAAGCTGAGAGTTCGTAAATGTTGTTGCAACATGTACCTTTACCAATGACCTTCCCTTGAAGATCCAAAATCTGTGCACCATTCTTATCAAAGTGAACTTTGAGGTCCCGATCCGTGATCGTAGAAATGGATAACAAGTTCCTCTTGATATCTGGCACACAAAGAACATCAGACAACTATTTTACAACTCCACCTGACTTGAGAGCAATCGTACCTTTTCCTTTTGCTGGACATTTTGCATCATTGCCGACTGCTACCAGGATGTCATTCCCTACCGGATGTAGAGAGGTATACCAATCCTTCTGACTGGTCATGTGGCATGATGCACCACTGTCAATAATCCAAGGTTCATCTGCAGGTACATGAACTGTCTCCATGCAAATCTCCTCAATTGCTACGAACAGCTCTACTGGTACTGCCTGCGCGCTGTTGCTAGACTCTTTCTTTACTCTGTTCTTCTCATCTGCAATCTTCTTCTGGCACTCATTCTGCTTGTGCCCTGCCTTGTTGCAATAGAAGCACTTGATCTTCTTCTTTCTCTTTTTATCATTAAAAGAAGATGGGTTACTAGAGTCCTTACCCTTACCTTTCTTTGATCCAGCCGAGAAAGCCAAATCTTCTCCAGTCCTCGTCTTTTGATACATCTCCTCCTCCAGAAGCATCGCGCTGAAATCCTCAAAGTTGAGAGGTGGATTTTTATTCTACATATTCAGTGCCGTAACAAGATCGTCGTACTTTGGTGGGAGAATCTGTATGCACCTTCGTGCTAGATTCTCGCTGGTGATGGTGATGGTGATGCCAATTACAGTCATCTGATCGCGCAGATTCTTCACCCTAGTGATGAACTTCTCTGCCGTTTTAGACTCAGACAGTTTCTCGTTCACAAGTTGAGTCTCCAGATTTTGAATCCGCGTATTCCAGTAGCAGTATTCCAAAACTCGTATGCGCTTAGGATGGTCTTCATCTTGAACTTCCAGAGTGGATAGTTAGTGCCGTCCAACTTTTTGCTTTCGCCGAACGGTGGGATTCGCAGTCTTGTGAGCTAGGCCATCTCTCACAATCTTCTCGCAAATAGAAGCACACTACCAAATCTTCTTGCTAGAGCCCAAGCTCTGATACCATGTAAGAAAACAATACAACATCTGTGCTCAACAGATAACAGGATCTCGTATGCAAGAGAGAAAAGCAAATAGTATGGAGAATCAAAAATTTGATTATTGTAAAACTGATACAATAGATGGCGCTGCCTCCCAACCGTGTGCTCCTGTGTGAGAAGCTTCGATGGTGTGCTGGAAATAATAGAGGATAGAGGGAATCAGGGTTGCTGTAGCCAGTGATGAATATGGGCTTCACGGGCTTGCTCTTATATAGCCACCAATTGTAGTCAGTTAGACTCAATTGGGAGACCGACCCAATCTGCCCAAAATGGCCGACTGGAGGTCGGTCCTGAAATAGGCCACCGACCACACGTTAGAACCGTGGCACAGAATAGAGCAACTATCCTACGGTCACCGTTCGGCCCAGAGCCATTCGAGATCATCTGGGGCTCCAAACGGACCCTGCAACCTGAGAGTGGGCTGCCCCAAGAAATGCTACATCCACCCTCAATGCGGTCAGTCATGGGATGCCTTCCTGCACTTGCATGTAGCCTAGTTGGTAGTGTGCCAACTCTATCTGAAGCCGTCCAGCCATCAGGCCACACATGGCCCCCATCTAGTGTCCAAACCAGGACCTACCGGATAACCGAGCTACTCAAATGCCTTCTCCTCATATGGGGGGCTTACAAGTAGAGTTAGCTGGTTCCTGCATAGTTACATGAGAGTGGAGCATTGATATCTAACAATGCCCAGACCTGTAGCATCAACGCCGTCACTTTACTACTTGACTTTCATCGATGACTACAGCAAATATCTTTGGGTCTACTTTCTAAAAGAGAAATCTGAAGTGTTTTCTAGATTTCAAGAATTCAAAGCCATGGTAGAAAACCAGACGGGAAGAAATATCAAAGTCATGAGATCAGATAGAGGAGGTGAATACATGTCTTCAGCATTCATGAACTTTTGCAGAAGTCATGGCATTTGAAGACAATTCACATGTGCAGATACTCCTCAGCAGAATGCAAGAGCTGAAAGGAAGAAAGGAACTTTAGCAAACAGTGCTAGAGCAATGCTTAGTGAAAAGCATATTCTAAATTAGTATTGGGTAGAAGCTATAGCCACTGCAAACTATTTGCTAAATCGACTTCCAACCAAACCGATACAGAGTATGACTCCTTATGAAGCTTTCACTGGACATAAGCCACACATTGGGCATCTCCGCATATTTGGTTGCATAGCATATGCCCACATACATGATGATCATCATAGGAAATTGGATGCAAAGTCATGCAAATGCATCATGGTTGGCTACAGTGAAGAAACCAAAGCATACAAGTTGTATGATCCCATCAACCGCAAGGTCATTATCTCCAGAGATGTAATCTTCGATGAGGAATCAGAATGGAAAACCTCAAACACACTAGAGATAGAAGCATCAACTTCACATTCATCTATAGAATAGGTTGATGATGAAGAAGAGCAACAATTGCTAGCAACACCCCAGGTAGAGCCTGTAGAGGAATGTGGGGTAAAAGAGATGTATCATGGCACAAAGAGTGAGAGCACAAGTGAGACAAAATCCATTATATTAGAATGAAGGAATGACCTCCATTTTATAGAAAGAGAGGATGGTGTAGGCACCTCCCCTATATCAATGGCAATCAGCCCCTACATCAGTGGGACTGGCCTAAATCAAAGGAACCTCCCATGTGGGGGCCTTTGGCTTACATCATCACTTAGGTCACACACTAGACACATCATAGCAGTAGATGTGCCTCTACAACACACACACACACACATGTGACTCCCCTAGATGCACACATGCACCATAGAGCAAGCCCTTGACCATAGTTATCCCAACATACCCCCCCTCAAGGGTTTGCCTCTTGCAATGTCAAGGATACATCTAGTCTCATAGTTTCTCATGCCATCTCATGGTGGTCACACATGGCCATCTCATGGTGGTCAAGGATAAATCTAGGCACAGGCTTTCTCAATTCTCTTTGCATCTACAGGTGTAGAAGTAGAGTCAATGGCTTTTCCTTTACCTTTTGTTATAGATGATTCACCTTCCTAAGAGGTTTGAGTTCCTTCCTGGACTAAGTCCCATAGATTTTCCTTCATAAGCATAAACTTTATCTTCATCTGCCAAGTATGGAATCCTTGGCCATTGAACTTGTCAATTTTATAAGTAGCCATGAGAGGGTCTTACCTTTGTCAGGTAGTGTCTACTCTCTTACAAAATGACTAATCTTGTAGAACAAATAAATCTCCCTCACCATACAAATGTAGATTGCTAGAGATAAATTCAAAGAATCCTAATTGTTTAGCATACTCATACCTTGTTGGCCTCTCCCAAAGTTTCTTGGCTGGGGTCTTCTTCACTTTGAATTTTGTCCTTCTTGTAGTCTTCTTCAAGTGATTCGCATTTGAAGATCCCTCAGAGCTTGGCATTTTGAAAAAATATCAGTCCTAACTAAATTTCAAACTGAAAATGCATTCTCTAAACTGTACTTTGGCATTACTTTAATCCTGAAGCATCACTCTAGCATTTACTCTAGCATTAAATGTCCAAAACTGTCAAAAATGCATTGCAGTAGACTAGCTCAACTTGGAGGGCACAATTCACACAACTGAAGAAGAGTTTGAGAGGGCTCTCTATGCAAAACTAAAGCTTGAATACCCAAGTAACTTCACCACAGAGCATTGATGAAATAGTGCGCCTTTTTGTCTCAGAGAGTTGCACCTTCTTTGACTATATTTTCTCTTATTTCTCCTTGCTCCAGCAAGCATTGGCCTTCAAAATTCATCAGCCAACAGGCTCTAGGCATGGACCAACTTGTGCTAGAAGGGCTCATGTAATGGTTGAGCAGAAGGGCAAAATTGCACGTTTTGACATTTCAGATTGCTTGGATCAATGCGGGTGGAATACACCATCTCTAAGAGAATGCTCTGGGCCACAGGAGCGCCCCATAGCGTAGAAACTTCAACTGGAAGGGCTTGGCAAAGTTGCAAGGAATGGGGAGAATAGAGCTAAGCAAATCCTGAGAAGGAAGGAAGAAAGCTCAAAAAGAGGTGTTGGAGAAGATGATGAGGTGGCACTACCAAAATCAGTTCTACAAAGCCTACCAGCTCTGATACCAAATGTAGAGGAGTGTGGGATAGAAGAGATGCATCATGGCACAAAGAGTCAGAGCACAAGTGAGGCAAAATCCATTATATTAGAATGAAGGAATGACCTCCATTTTATAGAAAGAGAGGATGGTGTAGGCACCTCCCCTATATCAGTGGCAATCAGCCCCTACATTAGTGGGACTGGCCTAAATCAAAGGAACCTCCCATGTGGGGGCCTTTGGCTTACATCATCAATTAGGTCACACACTAGACACTGAGAGTGCTCTCAACGGAAGCAAGAACGGAAGGAGAGAGAGAGAGACAGAGAGCCACACAAGTTTGGTGGGTGCAGAACCACCCTAATCTTCTTTTTCATTCATTTATATATGTGTTTGAGTATTGTACATAACTGGGGTTAAGGCACAGTGACCTTTAACCCCACAACCTCCCACTTAAAGGATAATGTGCCTTTAAGGGAGAACAACCAGTGAGCATACTATCCAATGCCCATCAATACACGACAATACTCAAACCGCTGACTAGGTAGACTCTTCGTCATCATATCTACAGGGTTATCATCTGTATGAACCTTGACAAGCTCTATGCGCTTGTCCTCAAGTACGTCCCTGATGAAATGGTACCTGACCTCAATGTGTTTGGTCTTTGCATGAAAGACCGAATTCCATGCTAGCTGAATAGCACTCATGGAATCACTATGCAATGTCGGTACACCTGTATGAGTCCCCAAATCTCCCACTAGCCGATCAAGCCATATAGCCTCCTTGCAACCCTCTGTGGCTGCAACATACTCAGCCTCTGTGGTAGACAAAGCAATGCACTTCTGTGCGTGAGACATCCACGACACTGCACCACCTGCAAAGGTGAACACATAACCAGAAGTGGATCTCCTACTATCCACATGCCCTGCATAGTCTGAATCTGTGTACCCAAGTACACGCATGTCTCCTTTACCAAAGCAAATGCACATCTCCTTGGTACCCTTCATGTACCTCATGATGCACTTAACTGCCTCCCAATGCCTCTTTCCTAGATTAGCCATATACCGGCTAACAACTCCCACTACAAATGCAATGTCTGGTCTAGTAGCTATCATAGCATACATAAGACTCCCAACTGCTGATGCATAAGGAACCTTGGCCATCATGGCCCTTTCCTCATCTGATTTGGGACTATCTGTATGACTCAGTTTCACATATGGAGGCAATGGAGTACTCACTGCCTTCCCCCCCTCCATATTGAAATGCTGTAATACTTTTGTAACATACTCTTTTTGTGAAAGCCAAAGGAGTTTCCTACTCCGATCACGCGTGATGCGCATACCAAGAATATGACCTGCAAGTCCCAAATCCTTCATATCAAAGGCCTCATGCAACTTGGCCTTTAATGCATCTAGCTCATAAGTATTCTTGCTAGCCAATAGCACATCATCCACATATAGTGCCAAGATTATCAGGCTATTATCCTTAGCCCTTTTAGTGTAGAGGCAGTGATCAATTTCACTCCTTCTGAAACCCTGGGACCGAATGAAAGCATCAAACTTCTGATACCATTCTCTAGGCGCTTGCTTAAGACCATAGAGACTCTTCTTCAGCTTGCAAACTAAATGCTCTTTGCCCTTTTCTTCAAAGCCTTCCGGCTGCACCATGTAAATTTCCTCATGCAAATCCCCATGCAAGAAAGCTGTCTTGACATCCATTTGCATAAGCTCCATATCCTCTACTGCCACTAGTCCAAGGATGCATCTAAGTGTGGTCATCTTCACAACCGGAGAGAATATCTCATCAAAGTCCACACCCTTCTCTTGCTTGAACCCTTTAGCAACCAAACGGGCCTTGTACCTAGGCACATCATCACCTGTGACTTTCATTTTGTAGACCCATTTACATGGCAATGCTTTCTTTCCATGTGGCAAAGAAACCAAGTCCCAAGTCTTATTCTTCATAAGTGAACTCATCTCTGATTGCATAGCATACTCCCACTTGCATTGATCCTCACGCATCATAGCCTCTCTATAGCAAGAAGGCTCCCCGCAATCAGTAAGCATCACATAGTCTACCGCTGGAACAAACCTATCAGGCGGTCTAGACACTCTAGATGATCTTTTCAAGGGCATTTCAGCTTGCTGTCCCACTTGCATATCAGCCACATTTGGCTCATCATTTCCACCAATAGATGATCCATCATCTACCCTTGATTGTATACCTGTGGGAGTACTTGGTGGTACCATTTCTTGCACATTTGGTGCATGGACAGCTTGCTGTCTATCAACATATGCAGGTGGATTCACATCCTGGAAAGTGATTCTCCTCATTTCCACATCCCTCATGGGTGCCTTATGCATCTTCTTCTCATTGAAGACCACATCATGGCTGCGTATGATCTTCTTTGCTTCTGGATCCCAGAGACGATAGCCCATCTCTCCACTTTCACCATAACCTAGAAAGATGCATTTCCTAGACTTAGGATCTAGCTTCTTTCGAAGCTCTTTTGGCACATGTGCATATGCCTCACACCCAAATATACGCAAATGAGAGTAAGAGGGCTTCTTTCCACTCCATGCCTCTTCAGGAATACCACCATCCAAACTCTTACTAGGTGATCTATTGATCACATGCACTGCAGTCTTCATTGCCTCAGCCCAAAAACCACCAGAAAGACTTGCATTGGAAAGCATGCATTGCAACCTTTCTTGAATGGTACGGTTCATCTTTTCTGCAACTGGATTTTGCTCTGGAGTACGAGGGGACGTAAGCTCCCTCTTAATCCCACGAGTATCACAGAAATGCTGAAAGTCATGAGAGAGATACTCTCCACCATTGTCAGTCCGTAGGCATTTAAGCGTTCTACCTGACTGATTCTCAACCAAGGCTAGCCATTTCTGAAATACGTGGAACACATCACTCTTCCGAGCTATAGCATAAGCCCACACTTTCCTAGTTGCATCATCAATGAATGTCACATAGTATTCAGCCCCGCCTAATGACCGTGTAGGCATGGGATCACATACGTCTGAATGCACCAAATCAAGCATTTCAAACTCTTTCTTTCCCCTTCTTTTATGGGCTGATTTAGTCTACTTCCCATAGAGACAGTGCTCACAAAATTCAAAATCAGAGAAACTCAAATGCGGTACATAATCCAAACGGCATAAGAGTTTCATTCCATTCTGGCTCATGTGCCCCAACCTGCAATGCCATAAAGAAGTGCTTGGCTGCTCGGTTATTGCAACAACATGATCAAATACCCCTGATACATGTAAGGGATACAAAGTCCCACACTTGGCACCCCTAGCCAAAAGCATAGAGCCCTTTTGAATTTTCCAACTTTGAAAGCCAAAAGTGTTGTGAAAACCAGCATCATCTAGCTGACCCACTAAAATAAGACTCTTGGTCAACTTAGGCACATGTATCACATGTTTCAAAACAAATGCAGACCCATTTGCAAAAGAAAACTTTATGTCACCTGCTCCCACTATGTCACATGCATAGTCATTTCCAAGATGCACACAACCTGTCTTTCCACTATCATAAGTGGAGAACCATTCCCTATGGGGAGTAACATGGAATGAAGCACCAGAATCCAAAATCCAATCCTGGGAATATGCATCATCTGAAGTGGTAAGCAACTCTATAGATAAACTAGACATGAAGAGAACATCATTGTCACTATCATGTGTGACTGCATTGATCTCCTCGATCTTCACTTTTCCTTTGTCCTCCCTTGGACTCTCTTCCTTTTGATTTGCACCCCAATTTGCATTCTTTTTCTTATCCTTTTTCTCTCTTTTCAGCTTGTAGCAATCCTTTTTCATATGGCCCTTCTTGCCACAATGGTAACACTCAATGTTCCAGGCCCTGGATTTGCTATGAGACTTCCCTCTTTCCTCCCTCTTTCTTGGGACTTCCCCCTGAACTGTGATCTGCCCCTTTGCACATTTAAGGCTACATCCTGCTTGTTGCCATCCATAGACTTCCGTCTAATCTCCTCGGCCAACAAGCTACCCACAACATCATCAAATTTCAGTACTCCACCAGGTGCAGAGTTACTGACAGCTGTACGGAAGGTATCCCATGAGGATGGCAATGAACATAAGAGAAATATTGCCTTAGTCTCCGCATCAAAATTCATTTTCTGAGCCTGAAGTTGGCTGAAAATAATATTGAATTCATTCAAATGAGAAGCAATGGAGACCCCTTCCTTCATCTGCAGCTCAAACAACCTCTTCATGAGGTAAACTTTATTAGAGGCAGTTTCCTTCTCATAAGTGGCACACAGTTTCTTCCACAAATCTTCTGTAGTCTGCTCATTTACTACTGTGAAATAAACTGACTCTGCAAGATGAAGTCTAATAGTAGACTTTGCTAATGCATCCAACTCATTCCAATCATCCTTAGACATATCCGCAGGCTTAGCTTCAATCCCTGCCAAGGGTTTAATCTACTTCTTTTGAATAAGCACATCCCTTATTTGTTCTTTCCACAAAGAAAAGTTTGTCCCATCAAACTTTTAATGCTGAAAAACTCCTTTTCAGACATGGAAGAGGATGCCATGATGCAAATAAAGCAAAATCCCAAATGCTAGTGCCTACAAGAGAGAATCACACCAAATACCAGGTGCACCCAAATGCGTATGCCACAATAGAGTGAAATATCACCAAAACTCAAAACTCAAAGCATCTGACTCATGTGCATATACTATGCATCCATATGAGCAAATCTGGCCCAAAAGAAAATGCCAATAAGTGCCAAATGACTCAAGCATAAACATTGTCCACTGGCATATGCATCAATAATGTCTCATCCAAGAGAGCATAGCACTATCAGTGCATCACCTGCAATGTTTCAAAGCTGTCCCTCAGCATAAAATAGCATCCATGTGCAAAGCGTCCATAAAAAATAGCATCCCACAAGGCAATTTGGGCCTATCAGCGCATCCAACAAGGACCGCAATGCATCCAAATGGCCTATAAATGATCCATTGCAACCCAATGCATACCACGAATGAGTGCACACTGCTCAAACTGCAACCAGAGTGATCTGCATAAGGTATGCTCAAGAAATCATAGTCCCACAGTAATGAGCGCTACTAAAAATAGAATCTGAGATGCTTCAAAACATGGGCGCCATTGCATAATCGGACTCAGCAAGAAAATCTGCAAATATCTCTCTTCTGCCAGAACTCCAAAATCCCAACCGATGAATGAGAAATGGGAGTCAACACTTATCCACTGCCATGTGGCATAAATCTAAGGTTTCAAAACCTTAGTATGAAAAATGCATAACAGAGAGACGAAATCGAATACACAGAGATTTATAACTCTGAAAATCCTTCACCGAATCACGCAAGAACTGATAGGTAGGGGTTTTTGGGCATCCGGAACGCAATGGGACAGACGGTTTTGGAAACCGTGGTCTCAATCACTGGGTCCAACACACGGACTTAAAAACGTTTTTTGAAATAGAGCTATCTGTAAACTCCACCGGAGTGCAAATGATGAGCAACATAGAAGTTTTAGGACCTCCTGAGTCCATCGGAACTGACAGATTTGCAAATGGTTGCTCCAAACTTGAGTTCCAACACCCGGGCAAAAAACGCAGAAACTGACACAGTGAGTCAGAAATCCAATGAAATGATCCCGGATTCAAGAATAAAGGTGTTTCCAGGCTCCTGAAGTAATGTGGATACCAAAAGCAAGCAATAGTTGCCTCTACAAGTCAATACAGAGTCTCCGTCATCGAACGAAACAGGGAAAAGCTCAAAAAATGACTTTTTCTTTGAAAGCTCTTAACAGGCTCTCAAAACCACTTCGCAAAGAAAAAGTGACTTTTCCAAAGGTTCCTCCAAGGTCTCTGCACACTCGGATGCAAGTAAAGTCACTCACAAAGCTTCCCACAAAGCTTCTCCTTCCTCCCACAGAGCTACTGAGCTTCCAAGCATTCACGCACGCTCAGCTAGATCACCCAGGCTCTGATACCAGTTGAGAGTGCTCTCAATGGAAGCAAGAACGGAAGAAGGAGAGAGAGAGAGACAGAGAGCCACACAAGTTTGGTGGGTACAGAACCACCCTAATCTTCTTTTTCATTCATTTATATATGTGTTTGAGTATTGTACATAACTGGGGTTAAGGCACAGTGACCTTTAACCCCACAGACACATCATAGCACTAGATGTGACTCTACAACACACACACACACACACATGTGACTCCCCTAGATGCACAAATGCACCATAGAGCAAGCCCTTGACCATAGTTATCCCAACAGAGCCATAGCAGCTCAGATGGTCTACTAGGGAAAGTAGACCACTAGCCAGATTAACATATGCTCAGAAAGGCAAAGAAATTCAGTTGAGACCACCAACAATGCTCTTATGACTACCATCATGGCTACAGAAGATCCAGTGTACTTTGCCAGTGTACTTCGAAGATGCAGTAGACAAGCCAAAATGGAAAACTGCTATGAATGAAGAAATGGATGCTTTGTATAAGAATAATACTTGGGAATTATGTGACCTTCCACTAGCAAAGAAGGCCATAGCAAACAAATGGGTATACAAAGTGAAGTACAATCCAAATGGAAGTATTCAAAGATACAAAGCCAAACTAGTTGCAAAAGGATTTGCACAGCAATATGATCAGGACTATGATGAAACTTATGCTCCAGTAGCAAAGATGGATTCCATACAATTCTTGATATCATGAGTGACACTTAGTAGATGAAATGTGTATCAGCTCGATGTCAAGAATGCATTTCTCAATGGTTATCTAGATGAGGAAGTCTACATGCAACAACCAGTAGGTTATGTTGAACCAAGAAAGGAGAATAAGGTTTGCCATCTCAAGAAAAGTCTCTATAGATTAAAGCAAACACCCAGAAGTTGGTACAGCAGAATCGACGAGTATTTTGCTGTGGTCTGGGATACATGAATTCCAATGCATATCATACTCTCTACTACAAAGTTCAAGGGGAAGACATTACTACTGCACTTTTGTATGTAGATGATTTGATTGTGACAGGAAGCAAGGATAGCTTCATCAAAAAATTAAAACAAGACTTATCTATAGAGTTTGACATGAAAGATCTTGGACTTATGCATTATTGTCTTGGAACTGAGTTCTGGAGAGATTTAGATGGCACATTCATGAGTCAACTCAAGTCCTTAAGAAGTTTCATATGGCAGATTGCAAGATTGTAGCCACTCCCATGGAATAGAGTTTGAAACTTACTAGAGATTCAAAAAAGCCTACAGTCAATGACAGATACTACAGGTAGCTCATCAAATCTCTTATATATCTAACTATCACACGGCCAGATATTTGTTATGTAGTAAGCTCATTAGAACAGTTTATGGCAAATCCAAAACAATCTCACTGGAATGCAGCCAAAAGAGTCTTGAGATAGATCAAAGGTACAAGATAGTTTGGGATAGAATACAAAGGAAGTCATCCATGGTTGCATGGATACTATGACAGTGACTATGCTGGAGATCATGAGACCAGGAGATCAACATAGGGATGTGCATTTTTCCTTGGTTAAGGTGCTATATCATGGTTGTCAACAAACAAACCTCCAATTGTTTCTTTGTCTTTGACTGAAGCAGAATATAGAGCCCTCACTACAGGTGCATGTGAGGCTATATGGCTCAGAAGACTATTATCAGAAATAGATTACTTTGATGATTCAAAGCCAACAACAATATACTGTGATAATCAATCGGCTCAAGCATTGGCCAAGAATCCAATATATCACTCCAGGACAAAGCACATTGATGTCAGAGAGCACTTCATCAAAGAAAGAGTGTTACTTGGTGGCATCACATTGCAGCATTGTGATAGCAAAGAGAATGTTACAGACATCTTTACCAAACCACTCTGTAAAGAGCTATTCAAGAAACACTGACTAGCTCTTAATTTGCCACAGAGGAAGGAAATTCCCATTAAAGGGGTGTGATGGAATGTAATGTTCAATCCTTCTTCGATTCCCCAGAATCACCATCTTGAGGGAAGGCCTACTTCATGATGTTGATCTTGAGGGAAGGTGTTGAGAGTTCACGCTCAACATCATGTGATCATGTGTCAATAGCACCATCATGTGATCATATGTGCATAGCACTAACCAAATAGAGTGCTGTAAATGAAATGGTTAGATGCCCTAACCCTAACCCTAAATGGGTTTGTGTATATTCTATTTTTTCAACTAAATCTAGTGTACAGTTAGTCATTTGTGGTGTGGTCTCTAGCTGTTCCTTCTTTGCTCATCTCCACTCTTCTCCTCTCCCCTCTTCATATTTTGTCAACACTAGCCTCTTTTTCTAAAGAAAATAAATAATTAGTCCAAAAACGTTTTCAAAATGTACCCTCTAGTTTATTGGGATTAATAAAGACATTAGGAGAGCTAGGGAATAGGCAAAATCAAGAGCAGAACAAAACATTGATAATTTCTACTATGAATCCCATTTAACTTAAAGAGCTATAAGAGGTGATTGAGTTCATGGATAATGGGAAGACTTGTAGGGAAGATGGACTTCCTATTGAGCTTTACAAGGTCTTTTGGGACCTTGTTGGTCCCTACGTCTTAAACCTTTGGCAAGAAATTGTTTGTAATCAACAATTGCCCTATCACATAAATGGAGGCATAATAAATTGAATCCCCTAGAGGGCAACAAAAAGGATCTAAGACCTCTTACCATGCTCAACTACAGTTACAAAATATTTGCAAAAGTGCCGGCATTGAGGAATTGAAAGAGAGTTGCCACTTGGATTCTCCAAGAATAGAAGGGTTTCATTAAAGGTACACATATTTTGGAAGTCATCATCAGAATATGGGAGGGATATGAATCTAAAGAAATGTATCAAGACATATCTTTCCTAAAAGTGGATTTTGACAAAGACTATGATAGATTTGAATGGGATATCTTTATCCAAGCTCTATAAGGCATGGGGCTTGGTTATGATTTGTGTATCTTATGTCAAATTCTACACATTAATGCTACTACTATGTGGGGGTTAAAGGTCACTGTGCCTTAACCCCAGTTATGTACAATACTCAAACACATATATAAATGAATGAAAAAGAAGATTAGGGTGGTTCTGCACCCACCAAACTTGTGTGGCTCTCTGTCTCTCTCTCTCTCCTTCTTCCGTTCTTGCTTCCGTTGAGAGCACTCTCAACTGGTATCAGAGCCCGAGTGATCTAGCTGAGTGTGCGTGAATGCTTGGAAGCTCAGCAGCTCTGTGGGAGGAAGGAGAAGCTCTATGGGAAGCTTTGTGGGTGACTTTACTTGCATCCGAGTGTGCAGAGACCTTGGAGGAACATTTGGAAAAGTCACTTTGGCTTTACGAAGTGGTTTTGAGAGCCTGTTAAGAGCTTTCAAAGAAAAAGTCGTTTTTTGAGCTTTTCCCTGTTTCGTTCGATGACAGAGACTCCGTATTGACTTGTGGAGGCAACTATTGCTTGCTTTTGGTGTCCACATTACTTCAGGAGCTTGGAAACACCTTCATTCTTGAATCTGAGATCATTTCAGTTGATTTCTGACTCACTGTGTCAATTCCTGCGTTTTTTGCCCGGGTGTTGGAACTCAAGTTTGGAGCAACCATTTGCAGATCTGTCAGTTCCGGTGGACTCAGGAGGTCCTAAGACTTCTATGTTGCTCATCATTCGCACTCCGGTGGAGTTTACAGATAGCTCTGTTTCCAAAAACGTTTTTTCAGTCCGTGTGTTGGACCCAGTGATTGAGGCCACGGTTTCCAAAACCGTCTGTCCCATTGCGTTCCGGATGCCCAAAAACCCCTACCTATCAGTTCTTGCGTGATTCGGTGGAGGATTTTCAGAGTTATAAATCTCTGTGTATTCGATTTCGTCTCTCTGTTATGCATTTTTCATACTAAGGTTTTGAAACCTTAGATTTATGCCACATGGCAGTGGATAAGTGTTGACTCCCATTTCTCACTCATCGGTTGGGATTTTGGAGTTCTGGCAGAAGAGAGATATTTGTAGATTTTCTTGCTGAGTCTGATTATGCAATGGCGCCCATGTTTTGAAGCATCTCAGGTTCTATTTTCAGTAGCGCTCATTACCGTGGGACTATGATTTCTTGAGCATACCTTATGCAGATCACTCTGGTTGCAGTTTGAGAAGTGTGCGCTGATTCGTGGTATGCATTGGGTTGCAGTGGATGATTTATAGGCCATTTGGATGCATTGTGGTCCTTGTTGGATGCGCTGATAGGCCCAAATTGCCTTGTGGGATGCTATTTTTTATGGACGCTTTCCACATGGATGCTATTTTAAGCTGAGGGACAGCTTTGACACATTGCAGGTGATGCACTGATAGTGCTATGCTCTCTTGGATGAGACATTATTGTTGCATATGCCAGTGGACAGTGTTTATGCTTGAGTCATTTGGCACTTATTGGCATTTTCTTTTGGGCCAGATTTGCTCATATGGATGCATAGTATATGCACATGAGTCAGATGCATCTTTTGATGCTTTGAGCTTTGAATTTTGGTGATATTTCACTCTATTGTGGCATACACATTTGGGTGCACCTGGTATTTGGTGTGATTCTCTCTTGCAGGCACTAGCATTTGGGATTTTGCTTTATTTGCATCATGGCATCCTCTTCCATGCCTGAAAAGGAGTTTTTCAGCATTAAAAAGTTTGATGGGACAAACTTTTCTTTGTGGAAAGAACAGATAAGGGATGTGCTTATTCAAAAGAAGCAGATTAAACCCTTGGCAGGGATTGAAGCTAAGCCTGCAAATATGTCTGAGGATGATTGGAATGAGTTGGATGCATTAGCAAAGTCTACTATTAGACTTCATCTTGCAGAGTCAGTTTATTTCACAGTAGTAAATGAGCAGACTACGGAAGATTTGTGGAAGAAACTGTGTGCCACTTATGAAAAGGAAACTGCCTCTAATAAAGTTTACCTCATGAAGAGGTTGTTTGAGCTGCAGATGAAGGAAGGGGTCTCCATTGCTTCTCACTTGAATGAATTCAATATTATTTTCAGCCAGCTTCAGGCTCAGAAAATGAATTTTGATGCGGAGACTAAGGCAATATTTCTCTTATGTTCATTGCCATCCTCATGGGATACCTTCTGTACAGCTGTCAGTAACTCTGCACCTGGTGGAGTACTGAAATTTGATGATGTTGTGGGTAGCTTGTTGGCCGAGGAGATTAGACGGAAGTCTATGGATGGCAACAAGCAGGATGCAGCCTTAAATGTGCAAAGGGGCAGATCACAGTTCAGGGGGAAGTCCCAAGAAAGAGGGAAGTCTCGTAGCAAATCCAGGGCACGGAACATTGAGTGTTACCATTGTGGCAAGAAGGGCCATATGAAAAAGGATTGCTACAAGCTGAAAAGAGAGCAAAAGGATAAGAAAAAGAATGCAAATTGGGGTGCAAATCAAAAGGAAGAGAGTCCAAGGGAGGACAAAGGAAAAGTGAAGATCGAGGAGATCAATGCAGTCACACGTGATAGTGACAATGATGTTCTCTTCATGTCTAGTTTATCTGCAGAGTTGCTTACCACTTCAGATGATGCATATTCCCAGGATTGGATTTTGGATTCTGGTGCTTCATTCCATGTTACTCCCCATAGGGAATGGTTCTCCACTTATGATAGTGGAAAGACAGGTTGTGTGCATCTTGGAAATGACTATGCATGTGACATAGTGGGAGCAGGTGACATAAAGTTTTCTTTTGCAAATGGGTCTGCATTTGTTTTGAAACATGTGAGACATGTGCCTAAGTTGATCAAGAGTCTTATTTCAGTGGGTCAGCTAGATGATGCTGGTTTTCACACCACTTTTGGCTTTCAGAGTTGGAAAATTCAGAAGGGCTCTATGCTTTTGGCCAGGGGTGCCAAGTGTGGGACTTTGTATCCCTTACATGTATCAGGGGTATTTGATCATGTTGTTGCAATAACCGAGCAGCCAAGCACTTCTTTGTGGCATTGCAGGTTGGGGCACATGAGCCAGAATGGAATGAAACTCTTATGCCGTTTGGGTTATGTACCGCATTTGAGTTTCTCTCATTTTGAATTTTGTGAGCACTGTCTCTATGGGAAGCAGACTAAATCAGCCCATAAAAGAAGGGGAAAGAAAGAGTTTGAAATGCTTGATTTGGTGCATTCAGACGTATGTGGTCCCATGCCTACACGGTCATTAGGCGGGGCTGAATACTATGTGACATTCATTGATGATGCAACTAGGAAAGTGTGGGCTTATGCTATAGCTCGGAAGAGTGATGTGTTCCAGGTATTTCAGAAATGGCTGGCCTTGGTTGAGAATCAGTCAACTAGAACGCTTAAATGCCTACGGACTGACAATGGTGGAGAGTATCTCTCTCATGACTTTCAGTATTTCTATGATACACGTGGGATTAAGAGGGAGCTCACATCCCCTCGTACTCCAGAGCAAAATCTAGTTGCAGAAAAGATGAATCGTACCATTCAAGAAAGGTTGCAATGCATGCTTTCCAATGCAAGTCTTTCTGGTGGTTTTTGGGCTGAGGCAATGAAGACTGCAGTGCATGTGATCAATAGATCACCTAGTAAGAGTTTGGATGGTGGTATTCCTGAAGAGGCATGGAGTGGCAAGAAGCCCTCTTACTCTCATTTGTGTATATTTGGGTGTGAGGCATATGCACATGTGCCAAAAGAGCTTCGAAAGAAGCTAGATCCTAAGTCTAGGAAATGCATCTTTCTGGGTTATGGTGAAAGTGGAGAGATGGGCTATCGTCTCTGGGATCCAGAAGCAAAGAAGATCATACGCAGCCATGATGTGGTCTTCAATGAGAAAAAGATGCATAAGGCACCCATGAGGGATGTGGAAATGAGAAAAATAACTTTCCAGGATGTGAATCCACCTACATATGTTGATAGACAGCAAGCTGTCCATGCACCAAATGTGCAAGAAATGGTGCCACCAAGTACTCCCACAGGTATACAATCAAGGGTAGATGATGGATCATCTATTGGTGGAAATGATGAGCCAAATGTGGCTGATATGCAGGTGGGACAGCAAGCTGAAATGCCCTTGAGAAGATCATCTAGAGTGTCTAGACCGCCTGATAGGTTTGCTCCAGGGGTAGACTATGTGATGCTTACTGATTGTGGGGAGCCTTCTTGCTACAGAGAGGCTATGATGCGTGAGGATCAACGCAAGTGGGAGTATGCTATGCAATCAGAGATGAGTTCACTTATGAAGAATAAGACTTGGGACTTGGTTTCTTTGCCACATGGAAAGAAAGCATTGCCATGTAAATGGGTCTACAAAATGAAGGTCACAGGTGATGATGTGCCTAGGTACAAGGCCCGTTTGGTTGCTAAAGGGTTCAAGCAAGAGAAGGGTGTGGACTTTGATGAGATATTCTCTCTAGTTGTGAAGATGACCACACTTAGATGCATCCTTGGACTAGTGGCAGTAGAGGATATGGAGCTTATGCAAATGGATGTCAAGACAGCTTTCTTGCATGGGGATTTTCATGAGGAAATTTACATGGTGCAGCCGGAAGGCTTTGAAGAAAAGGGCAAAGAGCATTTAGTTTGCAAGCTGAAGAAGAGTCTCTATGGTCTTAAGCAAGCGCCTAGAGAATGGTATCAGAAGTTTGATGCTTTCATTCGGTCCCAGGGTTTTAGAAGGAGTGAAATTGATCACTGCCTCTACACTAAAAGGGCTAAGGATAATAGCCTGATAATCTTGGCACTATATGTGGATGATATGCTATTGGCTAGCAAGAATACTTATGAGCTAGATGCATTAAAGGCCAAGTTGCATGAGGCCTTTGATATGAAGGATTTGGGATTTGCAGGTCATATTCTTGGTATGCGCATCATGCGTGATCGGAGTAGGAAACTCCTTTGGCTTTCACAAAAAGAGTATGTTACAAAAGTATTGCAGCGTTTCAATATGGAGGGGGGGAAGGCAGTGAGTACTCCATTGCCTCCATATGTGAAACTGAGTCATACAGATAGTCCCAAATCAGATGAGGAGAGGGCCATGATGGCCAAGGTTCCTTATGCATCAGCGGTTGGGAGTCTTATGTATGCTATGATAGCTACTAGACCAGACATTGCATTTGCAGTGGGAGTTGTTAGCCGGTATATGGCTAATCCAGGAAAGAGGCATTGGGAGGCAATTAAGTGCATCATGAGGTACATGAAGGGTACCAAGGAGATGTGCATTTGCTTTGGTAAAGGAGACATGCGTGTACTTGGGTACACAGATTCAGACTATGCAGGGCATGTGGATAGTAGGAGATCCACTTCTGGTTATGTGTTCACCTTTGCAGGTGGTGCAGTGTCGTGGATGTCTCGCGCACAGAAGTGCGTTGCTTTGTCTACCACAGAGGCTGAGTATGTTGCAGCCACAGAGGGTTGCAAGGAGGCTATATGGCTTGATCGGCTAGTGGGAGATTTGGGGATTCATACAGGTGTACCGACATTGCATAGTGATTCCATGAGTGCTATTCAGCTAGCACGGAATCCGGTCTTTCATGCAAAGACCAAACACATTGAGGTGAGGTACCATTTCATCAGGGAGGTACTTGAGGACAAGCGCATAGAGCTTGTCAAGGTTCATACAGATGATAACCCTGCAGATATGCTGACGAAGAGTCTACCTAGTCAGCGGTTTGAGTATTGTCGTGTATTGATGGGCATTGGATAGTATGCTCACTGGTTGTTCTCCCTTAAAGGCACATTGTCCTTTAAGTGGGAGGTTGTGGGGGTTAAAGGTCACTGTGCCTTAACCCCAGTTATGTACAATACTCAAACACATATATAAATGAATGAAAAAGAAGATTAGGGTGGTTCTGCACCCACCAAACTTGTGTGGCTCTCTGTCTCTCTCTCTCTCCTTCTTCCGTTCTTGCTTCCATTGAGAGCACTCTCATACTAAGTAGGTTCAAGTGTTGGCCCTTGAGTCAAGCCAATAGTAGGCAAACTTACCAACATAGGAGCAGGTGGCACCCGTGATTGGCAATCAAGAAAAGCAGCCCATTAGTTAACTTCTAAATATCAAGCATCAACAATAGAGCAATGATCCCAAGTTTGAAGAAGAGGTAACCTGGGGGTATCCCATTAGTTAACTTCTGAATGGAGAACATCAGTAAAAACAAGAAGTAATGGCCCCACGTCTAAAGCAGAGGCAACCTAGAACTAAGGAAGGTACCCCAAACAATGAGCAAGGGGGAACTAGCCATGGCAAGAACGAGCAAGGGGAAACATATTTGACATCACACATTGTAACCTTTGAAAACATTTATACATTGCTATGCGACATTATGGACACCTTTAGCTCAAATTTATTTTGATACAATATGTAGGAAATGGAAAAATGCATCCAAGAGAGTTGATGCATAAATTTATTTTAATACACTATGTAGGAAATGGAGCAATCCATCCAACAGAGTTGATGCATATAATGCAACTCCATAATGAAAACGATCCCACTCTGAATGTGTGGGTGGTGCACAATGCTCCCCTCTATCCCCAAGGGGAGTGTGTGTGAGGAGCGAGATTTTTGAGCAAGTTTTTTTTGGCAACCAACATGTTTTGTTCCACCTATTCCACTTATGATACATCTATGTGTGTGTGTGTGTGTGTGTGTCTGTGTGCGTGCGCACGCGTGCGCGTGCGTGCGTGCGTGCGTGTGTGTGTGTGTGTGTGTGTGTGTGTGTGTGTGTGTGTGTGTGTGCGCGCGCGCGCGCGCGCATGTGTGTGTGTATTTAAAAAAAGAAACCTATAAACAACACAGCACATGATGCTCAGATAAAGGTGGAAAAAACTTTCTTCATATTGTAATATGGATATATCAATACAACTAGTAAAAAAATATCGAATCCATCCACCAGTAGTCTAGGTTCCGAGGTCGGCGTCCACTTACCTTGCCACCATCTAGAAAAAAACAATTCATTAAACAATGGAGTTTTAAATGGGTAGACAGGTAATGCATGTACACCTCGGCTTGTTATTGCGTTACCTAGGAAAGATAGACCCATCCAGACTTGTATTAGAAAAATGAAAATGCTAGGGGGACATTATGAAATGTTAGAGACAAAAGTGTTGGCCTACCATATAGGAGGCATGATGAATGGCAATAATCTAGAAGCAAAATTACCTAGCCTTCCATATAAGAGGCATATACCAACATACGAAGGGACTTTTTTCACACCGGATAGTGCTGTAGAATTTCATGGAAAATGTGTAATATAGGTGCTTTTTTAAGTCAAAAATACACAGCTCATCCAAAACTACAATATCATATTACATTGTGTTATAGCTAAGTGGGTATATATGAATAGTTTAGGCAGAGGATGTTCTCATATTCTATAAGTTTATTATATTCTTAAAAAAACCTAGCCTGCCATCAAGGAGGCATGATAGACTATTAAGCCTTCCATGTAGGAGGCATCTAGCTCATAAAATTAAGCAAAGACTTAGCCTTCCATGTCGGAGGCAACATTAGCTATAGCCAAAGAAAGACAATAGAAGGAAAACATCCCTATTCACACACAATCATCTAGCCTTCCATAGAGGAGGCATGAAACAATCAATTGTATCAAATTAAGCAAAGACTTACCCTTCCATGGAGGAGGCAACATCAACTTTTAGCAAACAAAAAGAGGGACAATCAAAAGGAAAAATGTATTACAAGACATTCATCTAGCCTTCCATAGAGGAGGCATGAACCAATTGATTATGTCACTATGTTAGGAACTCATTAAAATATCACATCATCATTAGCTATCTACAGAGGCCGCCCATGCAAATTGCCCTTTATGAAAATCCAACAAGAGGAATGATAGATTGTTAAGCCTTCCATGTAGGAGGCATCTAGCTCATAAAACTAAGCAAAAACCAAGCCTTCCATAGCAAAGGCAACATTAACTATAGCCAAAGAAAGACAATAGAAGGAAAAAAACACAATCATCTAGCCTTCCATAGAGGAGGCATGAAACAATCAATTGTGTCAAATTAAGCAAAGACCTAGCCTTCCATGGAGGAGGTAACATTAGCTTTTAGCATACAAAAAGAAGGACCATAAAAGGAAAAATGTATTAAAAGACATTCATCTAGCCTTCCATATAGGAGGCATGAACCAATTGACTATGTCACTATGTTAGGAACTCATTAAAATATCAAATCACAATTAGATATCTACACAGGCCGCACATGCAAACTTGTCCCTTATGCACATCCAAGAAGAATTTTTTCTTAAAAAAGTGCAAGTTGCCTTGAGGGATGCTACACACTGGGTAGACCAAAAGGGTGTCTTATCACTCCATGGAAGAAACAGTAGGTCAAAACAAGTGGAGTCTTAGTTTCTCAATTTTTTAAATTTTCAGGGAGATATGGTCATGTTCTAGCTTTTGTATAAGCATGATGCATTGTCAATCCGTCTTTGCTAGCCTCTTCCAATGTTCTAGCCACTTCCAATGTTTTATTGAAGGCAATAGCGGCAGAATCTTGGTTAGCAAGCATACGGTCCATC
The DNA here is from genome assembly GCF_047967505.1 of Dipteris shenzhenensis. NCBI lineage: Eukaryota > Viridiplantae > Streptophyta > Polypodiopsida > Gleicheniales > Dipteridaceae > Dipteris > Dipteris shenzhenensis. The sequence continues at coordinate 12,702,294 of NC_141611.1, forward strand.
TTTCGATATGTATAAGTGTCAATTGTGTCCTAAAGAGAGATGTATAAGTGTCAGTATGAAAGGGCAAGTAGGTGGCAGCAACACAAACTACCTACTAGTCCTCGAGTATCCATATTCTCACTATACGAAAAAATAAGATAAGAAATAACACTATCCATTATCTACAAGGGACACTCATGCCGATGTATCAAAGTATTTCTAGCTAACTAATTATGTACCAAAGATATCTCCAAAAGCCCTAATAAGTGTATATCAGTAGCACAATGCTGAAGGAAAAGAATTTTTGGGGGGTGTAGGGAAACAATTACCACGTGAAAGAAAGAAGGTGATGATTAAAGCCTATACACTTATTAAAACCAAGACTAGACACTCAATCTTATGGGACCCAAACCATACGTTAGTTATAGCTTTAACTCATCTAGCCAAAAAAACCCAGTAATATCAAACCGTACACTTGTTAGAGATTTAGAAGGCCTATCTAATACGACTAAGCATGAAAACTAGTGCTATAACTACCATAACTATAAGCCTATCGTAAACTAACATATACTACTACAAATAACTATCACAGACTAACATATCGTAACTAACACATACTAACATATCGTAACTAACTATAGACCTATCGTAACTAATGCTATACCTTCACAACTAATACAAACAAACATAATGTAACTTAACATATACCATTACAACTAACTAACACGGACTAACACATCATAACTAACACAGACTGCCATATCGTGAAGACTAACACAGACTATAAACCTATCGTAACACTAACAACTAACAAACACAAACTAACATGGAGTGCCATATCGTTGACTAACACAGAGAGTGCATGGCCAACAACAAGCAGGACTACCAGTCATCTACCTATTAAAAAGTCACCAAGCAAGGCCATGCGAACGAACAAGCTACCTATCTAATGAAGCAAACTTGTCATGTGATTCTTGTCTATTTATATGGCAAGATAACTGCAATAAGCTAAGGGAGGATCTGCTATACCCACACCAAATCCAAGGGAATGGAGAGCAGACCCTGTGTGCAACCAAACAACAACCAGAAGAGTTGCAGTGAGTGGAATATGGAGGGCCATAGAGACTGCTAAGTGTGCCACCATCGTCGAGCAAGACTATCAGACTTCCACGATCATGCATACGTGAAAGGCAACCAGATAGCAGTACTCTAACTTTGACTCACCAAGGGAAGACTCATGTTTTGGATGCTAAATTGAAGGGAGAAGGCTGGCACAGGTAGACACTTATCCTATCTCTGGGTGCAATACAACAGATGCAGCTCTGCACAAAAGTCAGCAAGCCCATGGCCGAGGCAGGTAACTAGCCACACGACCATCGTGTAGTCCAGGAGGTCATGTATGTAACACAGTAGGGAGTAGTAGTAAGATGGTGGGTATAGGGGGTGTTGCAACCATGGAAACAGAGGAGAGAGCATACGAGGAAGTAACAAGCAGTAGTTGTAGGCAGACAAAAAGTATACGAGGCTCGATAAACGCACCTGAGAGGAGGCCATGAGCATAAGGGAGCACGTAGGAAAGAAGTCAAAGGCGTATGGACTGAGTAGAAGCATGGGGATAAGCTTAATAGCTATAGGGGGGATTACCATAGAAATAGGGAGCCCCTCACTTGTACTAGATGACCACCAAATCTTTTTATTAACTATCCCCCACATGCACCGTAAAGTAGGCCAAAGATGCCAGCTAATCCCTTATATATTTCTTTTCATTTTCTTTTTAAACGTGCAATACTTAGGAAAAACATACATATGAAAATATGTAGATATCCAGAAAATCCTCTCATAAGTCCATAGCATGGCCAGTATTATTGTAGCGAGATAACCAAGGGGAAGGGGATCACGTAGATGAAATCAATTGTATTTTTCACTCCCTTGACTACATATATTTTGACTAGCCATTGCTCATTAAATCTACATGAGGGATAGATTAGGATATGGTACTCGATGTCGTAACAGAATTGGGTTGGCTAGTGTTTTTTTGGCAACATGTGTGCCTATGTGCGAGGAGTCATGAGTGGGATAACTATTGTGAGTGTGAGTGTGAGTGTGTGTGTGTGTGTGTGTGTGTGTGTGTGTGTGTGTGTGTGTGTGTGTGTGTGTGTGTGTGTGTGTGTGTGTGTGTGTGTGTGTGTGTGTGTGTGTGTGTGTGTGTGTGTGTGTGTGTGTGTGTGTGTGTGTGTGTGTGTGTGTGTGTGTGTGTGTGTGTGTGTATGACTAGGGTAGGGTAGGGGAAGCTTTTCATGAGCTTAAATTTTAACCATTACTTTTGACCAGGAATTTGGCATAGTTATTTCAATTATACATGTGATAATGAATGACAAAAAATATGTCATTGCCAGTATGGACTAGCCAATGTATGTATTACCAAAAATATTTATTAGTAGCAATGGCCACAAATTTACAAAATGGTCTTGTGGAGATATCCCACATCTTATCAAGAAGTATATGTGTGTGCATATGTGTATGTATGTGATGGGGTATATTCAAAGAGTGTGTGTGCGTTAGTGTGTGTTTGTGTGTGTGTGTGTGTGTGTGTGTGTGTGTGTGTGTGTGTGTGTGTGTGTGTGTGTGTGTGTGTGTGTGTGTGTGTGTGTGTGTGTGTGTGTGTGTGTGTGTGTGTGTGTGTGTGTGTGTGTGTGTGTGTGTGTGTGTGTACCCACCCTGACCCATAGGGACACCATATGATGGGGGCAAGCACGCATCATATAGTTTCCTGCCCCCCACCAAGAAGTAAAGACATAGTGTTGATACGACAACCCGGAAAGTGATTCTCATATATGAATCTAGTGATTAGCTTTCTAGCCTTAAGTTGGAGAAACCCATTATCACAAAATAGTTTAATGAGTTTAGTCAAGTCTAGCTAGGCCATCTCATGATTTGATGATGCATATATGATAGGGACCACCTGAGATAAACATACCTTGGGGACAGGTAGCTTGTCTTTTCTCCATGCAATTGAGGAAATATAGTTTCCAATCCAAGGTTTTTGTAATATAAAGGTGGTATTGAGAAAGGTAGTATCCAGAGTAGCGTCTCCAATGAAATTCGAAGTAGGTTTCAAGGAAATGATATTAAGAGGATGGATCAAGGCACCTCACAATAAACTTATTATTGCAAAAATTAAGATCATCTATGTATCTAAAAGAATATAAAAAGTCTTCTACCATATCCCAAAGATTAAGACCCATAAGTCTTCGAATAAAAGCAATCTCAAACTTGAGAAGATATAAATTGCACCATGAGGGGGAATATGAATACCCCATGGGTATTCCAAGTACCTGCTTCACAATGTTATTACCAATTTTCACAAATGCATTAGATAAAACATATAGATTAAGTTCACTAAATTTGTCAAATGAAACCTTGGGTTTCTTGATCTTAGTAAGAACCAGGCTATAATTATATGTTTTAAACCCTGAATAACCTTTTTTACGAAGTAAGTCCAAGTGAAATCTCAAAGAAGACATCAAGCTATCTTCCCCTGTATGTGGAATAGCTTCATAACATGTAGCAATATCAAACATGTGCATGGAAAAAATGGATGGAGGAAGATTAACCAAGAAGTCACAAGAGCTATTAATTATCCAAAAGGCATTAATCCTCTTGTGATAGAATTTCCATGCATCACTATGTATGTTAATACCCACTTCCTTGAGCCCATCAATCATGCTTGCTAGGGCCAGAGTTAATAACTGCAGTAATGTGTGAGAAAACACATGCATGAGCATTAGTATTCCATCGGAACTTCTTTTTGTGGCCTTTATAGCTACACATGAGATAAGGTAAAGTTAAAACATCCGTTACCCCTCATTCAAATGATCTAATTCTTTCTTTGATACATGCCGTAATGTTTTCCTCATTCCAACTCATAGCCTCAAATTCATTTCCAGATATCCTATCAAAAGCTAGTATTTGGCATAACCTTTTGCACATGAATGTAGGTGCTTATGGTGATTTATCCAATCCTACTACAAACAAATGTGTAGTAAGATATTTAACTTCATCCATTATACATTTATCTTTATACCATGGTTGGGAAGAATTCCAATTTGGACAACATTTATCAGTAATCTTAAGACATATCATTCTAATCTTGTCTTTATGATGGGTGCTAGGTATTGTATTCAAAATCTTACATATCATACACCATGCCTCAAATAATTTTTCAATTGCTATGAAAGGATTAGGCAAGAGTGGGGGGATATGATTCAAACCTTTAGACATGAACTCTTTAATCTTTGGATGATGACATATAGATATGTCCGTAGTGAGCACATGTGACTCATCTAAGAATCCATCATGTAGAAAGGGTGCAAAGCGTTTGCTTTGTTGACAAATGCATGAAGTGTTTTGAGAAGTGGTAAACATGTCCATAGGACGATAAAACCAATTTGAGATATTTGGAGTATAAGACCATGCAATTCCAATATTTTCAAACATGTATAACTTAGCAGGATGAAAACTTTTAATCACTTCTAGAAAGACCCACCTGGGTGTAATAAACTCAAAAACTTTTGAAGAAAAACAAACATGGATAAACGTTTTGGAGACCTTCCTCTCCACAAAAAGGGTTTTCATACCATTGATCTGGGACACTAATGATCCTTGGGGACCGTTACTCAAATGTGATTTGTTTGGCGATGTCTGAAGCATCGTTATACCTCTTGGCTCCATGCATAGGATGCTTGGAGGAGTAGGAAGATGAGGATCCATGTGAAGTAGAAGACCTTGATTTTTTGAAAGATCCCTAAGATGACTCAATGGCGAGGCTTGGTTTAAGGATTTGTTCAATAACGAGAGCAAGAGGAGTATGGTTGATTTTGGCAAGAGAGGGGAGCTGGGAGTAGCACGGATCAAGTTACGAGCACCTTCAAGTAGTTGTTCTTGAAAAAGGTAATATGCAATCAGACTTGTTCTAGCTTCAAGGGGGAGAGAGGCAATCCAAGCAATAAAAGCATAAAACTGACCTTTAGGAGATCCAAGCTTAAAGAGGTTTTGAAGGTTGTGTATCATGTACCAGAGGACTTGGTCAAGCCACATGATAGAGGAAGTACACCCTGATCCATTGCGAGTGTGGGGTAAAACACTAAATCTTGCTCATCAAAAGAGTTGACATCAATGAGACACCAAAGAAAGGAGTCAAGGGCCGCATTAGCAGTGTGGGGATCCTTTCTGAATATTGCAAGTAACTGCAGCCAATCATTAATGGAAGCAATGCCAATAGCTGAAGCTGTATCCTTTCCCTTAGCTTCTTCCTTGAACTTGATCAATTTCTGATGAAATCCAATGTTAGGAAAGCAAACCAGTACCGTTTGGATGCCTTGGGCTCGAGGGGATCAAATGTCATCCGTGAATCCAACCTTTAATAGAAAATCATTCTGGCATTCCTGTACATACTTTAACAAAGTGAGAAAATATCCATCAAGTTTAGAAACGTTAAACAATCTTGAATTATGCAAAAACTAGTGTTCTTGCCTAACTCAATAAGTGCTTATCGAGCAACGTGGCACATGGCATGAAACATGTGGTAGCCCAACCAAGGATTACCAGCATGATCCATGGTTAACCCGGCTAAGGGTTAACAAGGTTTGAGTGTGTGTGTGTGCTTCCAAAAAGAAACCTATAAACAACACAGCACACGATGCTCAGATAAAGGTGGAAAAAACTTTCTTCATATTGTATTATGGATATATGAATACAACTAGTAAAAAAATATCGAATCCATCCAATAGTCTAGTTTCCAAGGTTGGGGTCCACTTACCTGCCACCATCCAGAAAAAACCAATTGTTAGAACAATGGAGTTTTAAATGGGTAGCCAGGTAATGCCTATAAACCCCAGCTTATTATTGCTTTACCTAGGAAAGATAAACACATCCGGACTCGTATTAGAAAAATGAAAGACATAGCCTTCCATGTTGGAGGCAACATTAGCTATAGCCAGAGAAAGACAATAGAAGGAAAACACCCCTATTCACACACAATCATCTAGCCTTCCATAGAGGAGGCATGAAACAATCAATTGTGTCAAATTAAGCAAAGACTTAGCCTTCCATGGAGGACGCAACATTAACTTTTAGCAACCAAAAAGAGGGACAATCAAAAGGAAAAATGTATTACAAGACATTCATCAAGCCTTCCATAGAGGAGGCATGAACCAATTGATTATGTCACTATGTTAGGAACTCATTAAAAAATCAGATTACAACTAGGTATCTACATAGGCCGCCCATGCAACTTGCCCCTTATGCAAATCCAACAAGCGGAATGATAGATTGTTAAGCCTTCCATGTAGGAGGCATCTAACTCATAAAATTATGCAAAGACCAAGCCTTCCATAGCGGAGGCAACATTAACTGTAGCCAAAGAAAGACAATAGAAGGAAAAAAACACAATCATCTAGCCTTCCATAGAGGAGGCATGAAACAATCAATTGTGTCAAATTAAGCAAAGACCTAGCCTTCCATGGAGGAGGAAATATTAGCTTTTAGCATACAAAAAGAAGGGCCATAAAAGGAAAAATGTATTAAAAGACATTCATCTAGCCTTCCATATAGGAGGCATGAACCAATTGACTATGTCGCTATGTTAGGAACTCATTAAAATATCAAATCACAATTAGGTATCTACACAAGCCACACATGCAAACTTGTCCCTTATGCAAATCCAAGAAGAATTTTTTATTAAAAAAAGTGCAAGTTGCCTTGAGGGATGCTACACACTGGGTATACCAAAAGGGTGTCTTATCAGTCCACAGAAGAAACAATCCCAGGTTAGGTCAAAACAACTGGAGTCTTAGTTTCTCAATTTTTTGGATTTTCGGGGAAGATATGGTCTTGTTCTAGCATTTGTATAAGTGTAATGCATTTTCAATCCGTCTTTCCTAGCCTCTTCCAATTTTTTATTGATGAAGGCAATAGCAGTAGGATCCCAGTTTTAGCAGACATACCGGCCATCTTTCGATATGTATAAGTGCCAGTTGTGTCCTAAACAGAGATTTATAAGTGTCAGTATGAAAGGGCAAGTAGGTGGTAGCAACACAAACTACCTACTAGTCCTCGAGTATCCCTATTCTCACTATACTAAAAAATAAGATAAGAAATAACACTATCCATTATCTACAAGGGACACTCATGCCGATGTATCAAAGTATTTCTAGCTAACTAATTATGTACCAAAGATATCTCCAAAATCCCTAATAAGTGTATAACTATAGCACAATCCTGAAGGAAAAGAATTTTTGGGGGGCATAGGGAAACAACTACCATGAAAGAAAGAAGGCGATGATTAAAGCCTATACACTTATTAAAACCAAGACTAGAGACTCAATCTTATGGGACCCAAACCATACGTTAGTTAGAGCTTTAACTCATCTAGCCAAACAGACCGAGTACTATCAAACTGTATGCTAGTTAGAGTCTTAGAAGGCCTATCTAATACGACTAAGTATGAAAACTAGTGCTATAACTACCATAACTACAAGCTTATCGTAACTAACATATACTACTACAAATAACTATCACAGACTAACATATCGTAAACTAACACATACTAACATATCGTAACTAACTATAGACCTATCGTAACTAATGCTATACCTATCACAACTAATACAAACAAACATAGCGTAACTTAACATATACCATTACAACTAACTAACACGGACTAACACATTGTAACTAACACAGGCTACCATATCGTGACTTACACAGACTATAAACATATCATAACACTAACAACTAACTAACAACTAACAAACACGGACTGCCATATCGTGACTAACAAAGAGAGTGCACGGCCAACAACAAGTAGGACTACTAGTCATCTACCTATTGAAAAGTCACCAAGCAAGGCCATGCGAACGAACAAGCTACTATGATGCCAAATTTGATATTTTTTTATTCGGCATTGGTATTGCTTTCTTCTATGTTTGATAAGAGTTTGAGTATCAAAACTGATAGCCTAGCAGCTCTCACTTATTTCTATTTTCTAAGATATTGTATGGGATTGAGAGGATGAGTGGAATGGATCATTGTAAATACCATGTGTATGAATGATAAATACCTTGGTATGGGGTGAGAGTTATTTGTGTATGGGATATTATGGGGTTTTTAGAAAATAGGAAGAGTGATTCATATAAAGAGGTGGGCTCATGTCCATGTATTCCAATAATATAAGAGAGATCACATGCCAAGCATGTGGAAGGCATGTGGAGGAGTGTGGAGTCAAGAGGAATCCTTCTAGAATTCCTATGTGGAATAAGGAGGATGTGGACATATGGAAAAGAGACGGTCTCTATGGGCTCCATGTGGGGAGACTCTTGACTTTCTCAATATTTTAAGAGTCTTGAGCATCTTTTGATGGGACACATGGCAAGAGTAGCCAAAAAGGACATGGATGGTGACGTACGGGCTTATGTGATTGATGGGAAAAGGAATCTACAGGTAGCAATTGTAAATGGGTGAAGGAGGGTGACAAAATCTCTATAAAAGGAGCCCTCTCCCTTGTTTATCATCTCTTCCACCATTAGGCCTCATGTTGCTGTAGCTCTAGTCTCCTCAAGCCTCTTCCATGAGCCTTCTCTCCCTCTTGTAGATATTCTCTTATGTAGACTCTTGAGTCCATCTCTCTCTAGTTCATTCTCTCTCTATGAGTAGTCTTGGAGCTTCCGCTCCCTCTTGTACGTATGAAACCTCTTCTTCTCCCTTGTGTTTGTAGTATTTTGAGTTGCATTGGAGTGTAGTCTTACTCTGTTAGTAATGAAGGTCACTTCAGGTTCTCTCTCTTGAGTGTCTCTTCCCTTTTTCCATTGTTTTTTCTTCCAAAGAGCTCAAAAGTGTTGTCTATTCGGCCGCTCATTACGCATACATGGTTTATCTATTTCTCAAGTCACAAAGGGAGCTCTTCCTTCCCTCCTAGGCAACCTCTATGGGACTTGGATCGTTGATGAAGTCTAATCATGGAGGTAGTATTCTCCCAAGTTGGCACCAGTAGAAGGAGTAGGTGTTTTTCATGACAGTTTGACCCCTTGTTAGTATTTTGCTCATAACTTTTCGCTCGATGTTCCAATTTGAACGAAACTTATATTAGTGCAAAGCTCTCTTCAAGGAGCATCATCCTATGTCTTCAGTTATTGTATTAGATGTTAAACCAAAAATCTATGACTCTTTATGCGCGGCTGTTTCTTTTTTAAATAGTTTTTACCCCCACCCAGTAAACTGCCCATATCTTTCCGACTGCTTCTCTATTTCTTATGAAACTTATATCAGAGCAAAGCCCATTTCAAGACGCATCTCGATATGGTCATTTTGATACCAAATATGACTAAATTTGGATATTTCTTGCAAAAGTTTTAATTTTTTTAAAACCCCAAACTGGCATCCAGAGGACAGCACCAATGCCCTCCTCTGGATGCCAATTTGGGCTTTAAAAAATTTTGTTGATTTCTCTTTTTAGTCCTCCCCCCCCCCCCCCTCTCTCTCTCTCTCTCTCTCTCTCTCTCTTTCTCTCTCTCTCATGTGTGTGTGTGTAAAAGAGAGGGGGGGGACTAAAAAAGGAAATCAATGAAACTTTTTTTAGCCCAAATTGGCATCCAAAGCAAGGTGCCGGCGCACTCCTCTGGATGCCAATTTGGGCTTTTAAAAAATTCACAACTTTTGCTAGAAATATCCAAATTTAGTCATGTTTGATATCAAAAACGATCAGAACGCATCAAATAGGCTCATTTTTTTTGTTAATTTCATGAAATTCTGTGCACCTTTCAATGCTTTTGGGTGAATGTTTCTAACTTGGATATTTCTTCCATTGCTAAAACTGTGCTTGTCCATGTCTAGCAATGGATGGGATTATTTTTTGTCTTCTATTGGTTATCATGAAACAAATTTAGATAGACATTTTTCATTGCCCAATTGCTCGATTTAGAATTTGGCTCATTCAATGGACATCCTCGAACTAAGGGCAATAGACCAATGGCAAGCAACAGTCAAGGGAATTGAGCGTACTAGCTATAGAAATCATTTTGAAGTAGTCTTAGTAGAAAAAAAGTGTCGTAACAAGGAGCAGAGAAGAGATGAGTGACAATGTGTGGTTCATGCTCTCTCTCTCACTTGGCTTGCTAGGTTAGGAGCTTGCTACAAAGTGATAGCTCAAGCCGAGGCGGCTTGGTTGTAATAAATTTCTAATACACGTGAAACTTTTACTTCAACTTGTCTGTTTGGCTTTATTTTGTCTCTTCAACTATTAATAACTTCATCACCCATCATCATACGGTTTGCCCTTCAGTAGCAACCTCAACCTCTAAGTTGTTTTGTTGGCATCTGCTTACATCACACTCAAGCATGCACGTCCATAGCTCACCAAGGATTGCAAGAGCAAAGATTTCTTATATGAGCACTGTACATGGTTGGGTTACAGTTCACAAGACACGTACACCAAGCACCCGTAAGCCCATCAAACTAAAGATTAAATGAAGAGCCGAACCACAGCTATGCCCTAGTATTTTGAAGAGCTGAGTTCACATGTTACCGGGAGCTAGGAAGTTGAGTGATGAAATCCATGCTCATTACATCCCATGGTCTAGATGGAATATGAACATTCTATAACTTGCCTTCTCTCTTGGTCCAATCAGCTTTGACAAACTAGCATGTTGGGCATGTGCACATGTATCCACTATGTCTCTTTCATGCCTGGCTAGAAGAATGTTCGACACTGACTTTTATTTTGAATTGGGTGGTTGGTGAGTTTGCAATCATGGCACTCCCACAACAAATCTTTGTGTAGTTCCATATCATCTAGAATGTACAAATGGTTCTCATAGACATAGAGCAAACTACTTTCTTCATTGTACATTGTCCAAGGCACCACTCCCTCTTTTAACTCTTCTTGTAGTTTCTAAGATTTCACAAAGACCTCTCCTTTTTTCACAAACTTTGAACACTTCATTTTTAGGGATGAAGTATCCCTCCTTTATCCTCATCTTTAGTCTTTCCAATTCTTTATCTCACCATGAACCTCCTCAACTAAGTACTAGTTGTAGACTTTTAGCATGCCTTTATCCTCATCTTTAGTCATTTCCAATTCTTTATCTCATCATGAAACTCCTCGACTAAGTACTAGTTGTAGACTTTTCTTGCCAACTACTACTTGATAGAAATTTTGAGTTGATACCATGTGGGTGCCTCTACCATTTCCAAGTAATCTTCCATTTCCCTGATCCACTTGTTCACAACAAGAGACTCCCTATCTCTTGTGTACTTGTCTAGTAATTGTGGCTTATACTTCCCATAATTCTTCTTTGAAGATTTGCTACCTCCTCGAAAGATCTAGTTTCTTTTTTCTTAACCAACCTTCCCTAAGATAGTTACTAATTCTTTCAGAGCATTATGGACCTTGCCTATGTCCTTATTTAGGTTCTTCCTTTCATTGTCTCCTTGTTCCAGCTTTTGACTTACCCATACAAGAGCGCTCTTCTCAGAGCCAACCTCAAGACACTCTGCTTGTCCCTCATCTTCATCAATGAACCCATCCCATTGGATCTCATTGCCTGACTGTACAACTTTAGTTTTGGGTGAAGCCTCATTGGTGCTTACCCAAAATATCTTAATCAGCAACATTGTTCATCTCTAGGACATCCAACTTTCTTTTTTGACCTCCATCTATCATCTCAAACTTTTCTTTTCCTTTTGTTTTTCTCTTCTCTCTCCTCTATCAATTCTTGCCTTAGCTCTGCCCTCCTTGAGCAATTCATTGATCTTTATCTAGTTTTTAGGCGGCATCCTATGTGTTTTTCAATGTTGAATTCAGAAGATTCTCCTTCGAGTACAGTCCCTCATTGCGCACCTCAAATAAAGGTCCGATACTAAGTATAAGAAGGTATCACACCTTTCCCTCAGCCACAAAAAGTCAAGACAAGGCCCCATGCCTCACGTATGCTAATATCGCTCTCTGCAAGCTTCTGCTAGAAAAACTTGAGAAAACATGCATCCCTCGGGATCCATGGAGCGCTCTAAGGTGGATGGAACCTATGTGGAAATATGATGAAGAGAGTGCTCATGACATGTACCTCAAGTCAATTAGGTTCCAAGATAGATTAGCTTGGACTCATAAACAGAATCTTGAGTCAGTGTGCATCTCTCTTCTCAACAATACATGATAGGCCTCTTATATAGAGAGTGCCCTTTGAATAGTCAACACTTGTGGAATCCTCTGATCCACATCTCTCCTTGTGGATATCCTTGATCCACATCTCCACATCATGTAGTCCACATTCTAGGGTGGTTACTTTAATTCTTTCCTATACCATACCTTAGCCTTTAATCTATGTGCTCATGGCACCATATCTCAACACCTCCCCTTGGTGCCATGATCCATTGGCTACCGCAAGGTGGTCAGATGTGAGTTTACATTCCATCACCTCCCCTTAGTGCATAACTTGCTACTTTAGGTGGTCAAGTGTGGTTTTTACATGTCAATACCTCCCCTAAGTGCTTACATGGCTACTTGCAAGTGGTCAGGTTTGATTTACAAAACATGTATGATGCTTTGTTCTTCCATGTGCCTTGATGCTTTATGTGGATGCCATGTTCTATGCTATGGTCCTCTCATGCACTTGTGCTTTTGGCATGCTTTGTGCATTCATGCGTCGCTTTTCCATTTGTTGCAAAGGTCTTACCAATTGATTACTTTCAATATTGGCAGTGTCTAATCGCTAACAATGATTCTAACTTGACAATGCATAGAGCTCAAAAAGGCAATCACTTTTTCTTTTTGGGGCGTGTGCAAATTCCTCCTGGATTGCAAGTTACGGCTTGTTGAAGTTTTGATCAAGAAATGGCCCTTGATGATGTGGCATAGGGATTCACATGTAGAGTTCAAACTGTGCTTATCAAGGGACTATATGCTTAGGTGCCACTATGCCATGTGGCAATCTCTTAACTGAACTGAATTAACCCATGTCTAAGCAAAATTGAGCATGGTTCAAGCAATTGAACCTAACCATGGTTATCTTTTAATCTAACCACAGTTAAAGGTTACCATCCTATCTTGACACGTGTCAAACTCCTAACCTAACCTAAGGTCATCTAGGCTTAGCTTGAGTGGCTTATCTGCCGCATGGTCCTTGAAGAATTATACAGAAACATGGTGTTGGATCCCGTCGGTGCTGGAGCACTACTATTGGAGCTAGGACTAGTCATGGACATCCCATTAAAGGAGATGACTCAATGCCTGCGTTGAGGTGCAAACTATTGCTAAGGGTGCACCATACATTGAAGGAGGTAGTCGAGGGTGCTTGGCTCATTGGAGATCTCTGTTGCAGGGCATATGGTGGCTAGTAGATAGCATTGGTTGCTGGGCTACTCAGGCGGGGGGAAGGTTGTATAAGGCCTACTTCGGTTGGTGGCTCTGCGAGTAGCTGTGGAGAGTCTACCTGCTTGGCGGAGTGAAGTTTTGTAGGAGGCGACATTGCTGTGGGTTTGCTGGTCCGTCGTTGGAGTGCTGGTCCGTCGTTGGAGTGGAGCCAATCGGGATCACCTTCATCAGCATACTCAGTGCTTGTATCAGGCAGCAATACTGGAGCATGGTACTCCTGGACTGCTGCCACCATGATCATGGTATACATTCTTACTGCGTGTGCCATCCCAGCTCTTCCTCGACCAAGTTAATAGGAGCTTGCATCGTACTCCAATAGGACTGATCCATCCTGCTCTATCATTGTAGCAGTCAAACATTTCACGAATTTACAGCCCTTCGCCCCTCAAAGGCACTGACACGGGCAGACAAACTCTGAGCCTAATGACATCGTTTTCTGCTGTAAGGCCGGTACTCACGACCAAAACAAAGAGCCTTGAGCTCATGTTGGAATGTGGCTTACCATTGCCATTGCCCTACTTGGCCGAGCTGCAGGAGCTCTGTGTGTGTGTGTGTGTGTGTGTGTGTGTTGAATAGTTGCTTCCTTGAGTCGCCTACAACTGCTAGGTCATAAGCTTGTTGTCCGCATTGTAGAGTCGGCTGCTCTGAGCCTTCTGGTCGTGATGGTAAGTCCTTAGGTGCCTACTGGATTCAGGGTGTGCTACAATAGAGGTCGCTATTGGCTAGATGACCATGGAGGCTTTTGATTGTAGTTGTTCGGGGTGATTGAGCCTTGATTGAGCTGATCTCTCTGGCTTTTGCTCGATTACAACAGCCTTGAAGAGTCCCTAAGAGAGATTCTCTCCAAACACAATTCTCTCAAAGACTAAGACCTATATCTCTCTCTCAGAAACATATATCCTCTCAAGATACTTTGTTCATAATGAAGCATATCTTTCTCTCTCACTCGAAGTAGAACTATGAACAGAATGAATAACTCTACCCCTCAATGAACGGAATTGAACAGAAATTCTCTAGGTAGAAGAGAACTCTCAATATAAAACTAAAACTAAAACTAACTTTGGAGAAAACATGATCTCCTAAGGCATGTCTACAACTAATCTAGGAGACTATACCTAAGCTCTGATACCATGAGGAAACATGCATGCCTCAGGATCTATGGAGCGCTCTAAGGTGGATGGAACCTATGTGGAAACATGATGAAAAGAGTGCTCATGACATGTATCTCAAGTCAATTAGGTTCCAAGATAGATTAGCTTGGACTCATAAACAGAATCTTGAGTCAGTGTGCAATTCTCTTCTCAACAATTCATGATAGGCCTCTTATATAGAGAGTGCCCTTTGAATAGTCAACACTTGTGGGATCCTCTAATCCACATCTCTCCTTGTGGATATCCTTGATCCACATCTCCACATCATGTAGTCCACATCCTAGGGTGGCTACTTTAATTCTTTCCTATACCATACCTTAGGCTTTAATCTATGTGCTCATGGCGCCATATCTCAACAAAACTCCTAGCATGAGTCTATTTGTAGGCATCCCTTGCTCTGCAGCCTTAAAGAGCTCGATGTTCCCTTGGCAACTATCCAAGAAATGCCTCAATCGGAAAAGTTATGTCTCAACAAAGTTTCCTTCTACAAGGCCCTTTGTGCTTGTGCAATGCGATGGTCTCTACTCCCTGCAAGTAGCCTATATCCTCCCTCAGACACAAATCCTAGCTTTCATGCTTCTGTGCATGCAAGAAAACCAAGGTTACTAAGAATGATTACAACCTATTCACTCGAGGCAATGGGTTTGCAATTTTTGCAAGGTGGGTTGCAAGTCAAGATGTTAATGCATCGGATTTTTTTGTAATGAGTACAAGAACTAGTGACGGACCCCTCCTCCCAAGGAGGGGCTTAAGAAAAAACCAGCATTGGGGGATTATTGATAGCTTGAAAACCCTTGAGTGTGAACCAAAAAACAATCGCAAATGCTGGTTTTTGGTTGCCAACTGATTTGCAATCAAGCTTGGCACAAGAAAAGGCGGTTACAAAATGAATTCTTGTATTTAGAGAAGGGAAGAGTTGTTGCTTGAGAGTTGGACCTCCCATATAGAGCAGTAAACAGAAAGTGGGAACTTCGTCTCACAAAGTCCACTAAATAGTCATCATAGATCAAACCCTAAAATTGACTCCCATGATCAACCCTAACATTTATTTTGGACTCCCAACCAATCAATGGAGGCGTCCGACGGACCATGGTTTTACAGAAGGGTGCTTGCCACCACGAGCAAAAAAAATGACAAAATGACATGGCAAATGAGTCATGCCCAAGCAAATGGAAAAAGTCAGGTGGATTGAGATACTAAGGTGATCATTATGGTGGGAGGGCTCCTTAGCCACCACCACTACAGTCTATGTTACCCAAAACCTTGTGCGATGAAATTTTGCCAATCAATGTAAAGCTACCAGGAGTCACCCCTGGTCACATAGCCTGATAGTAACCACTGAACCAGCACCATCGGATGAAATAAATATGCGCCATTCATTATTGAATCATAGTCGTCTACCCGTGTAAGAAACTAAGAACGGGGGGACACGCGTCCGCCCGTGTAAGAAACCAAGAACGGGGGGACATGAGTATGCATCATTTCTTCATCTCTCCTGTTCATGCGGGTGTGTCGAGACTCGAACGAGCCTAAAATCCTGAGACGTGTCTTATTACAACACGTATTAGAAGAAAGTCTACATTGGGTCAAGACTCAAGAGTCTTATTACAACACGTATTGGGGTCAGTGCACATGGCAAAAAGAATGCGAGGCTAGTGCCACTTCCAAACTCCAAACTATATATTGCGCGTGAACCAAAATGAAGCTGCCTTTAATGATCTCACCGAGTTCACTGGACAATCTAACGATCTGCAGGCACAGCTTTAGGTGCTGGAGACTTGTAAGTGGCAATGCTTCATTGGACAGAGACAACAGTTTGCCAGCTCCAGGAGCATTGAAGGCAATCCACATGGCAAAAGCCTATTGGTTGGATAAAATAGAGGTGCAAATTTGAGCACGAGTGGCTCTTAAACATAACCTCGATAATCGTGCAAGTCTCCAAATCTAGCCATGAGTGTCGCACATTCTTGCTCATGTGCACTAAGACGTCATTCCCACGTACGCAGGATGTAGCGAATTTGCCATTCGCCGAGCCTGGAGCGGCATCCATCCCCATGAACTACTTCTGTGCCAAACTACCTTTAGCTTGAGGGAGTAAAACGGCTAGGTTTTCTTGAGATTTTAGAGGTTGAGCAATGCCAAGCCCCGATATGCTCGGGTGGAGAGACAAATTTTCCGTCTCATTGGGGCTTGAATTTGCCAAAGTTTGGCATCGCATTTTTAGGGGCTGCTCGAGGGAGCAAAGCAGGCGCTGGCAAATCCGAGCAGATTTGCTACGTTCTGCCAACGCGGGAACGAACTGTAAGTCTGCGTTGGGTCAAAAGTCTGCGTTGCGTCAAAGACTCAAGAGTAGAGGACCTTTGACTGTCTGTTAGCAAGTTACGTGCTGCTGCAAGTGTTGTACGTTGCTATAAGTCTCGGTTGATGGGAGCTTGTGAGAGTGTGAAGAGGAGAAAGTATGGAGACTGGTGATGCTGCGAGAAGGGCTCACGTAGTAGTGTTTCCGTTCCCAGCACAAGGCCACATTCTACCAGCGTTGCAATTCGCAATCAGACTAGCTTCCCATGGAGTGTGCATCACCTTCATCAACATTCCTTCACAAATCGCCCATCTGCAATCTCAGGCTTCCTCCTTCGGTCCCAACATCCGCCTCCTCGCCCTCCCCCACCATTCCTCCTCCTCATCTCATTCCCTTCCCTCCCTCTGCTCCTCCATCGAATCCCTCTCCCCCTCCCTCTCCCTCCTCCTCTCCTCCTTGCTCCTCCATGATTCCCATCCCTGGCCTCCCCCCCTTTGCCTCGTCTCCGACGTCTTCCTTGGTTGGGCTCAGGACGTCGCCGACCTCCTCCACCTCCCCCGCTTCATCCTCTTCACCCCTCCCGCTTCTGTCCTCGTCTTGATGCTTCACCTTCCTCACTTGATCTCCCAGCAACGCCTCCCTCACAGATCCCAGGATGCTGCACCACACGCGCCCGAGCAACTCTTGCTCAATCTGCCCGGTCTCACCCCACGTTTGCTTCTCACCGACATTCCCTCCCACCTGCTTCTCGACCCCGATGAATTCATGTATGGCTACTTCATCCGCCATGCCAAACGCGTCCCGGACGCTGCCGGCATCCTCCTTAACACCTTCTATGAGCTAGAAACTCCAGCCATCGATGCAGCTCGCGCATTTCGGCCACTCTCTGCTGACTCGGCTCAGATCTCTACTCCCTCCGATTCCAGATCCGTGTCCAAGCGAATCTCTTCGCACCCTTTGATTTTGCCCATAGGCCCGCTACTCCCCTTGCAATTCTTTGATCCCGGAAGCAAGACTGCCTCATCCACCATCGGCAGAGTTCCCGGTCCGGACGACGATCGGTGCTTGAGCTGGCTTGGCGAGCAGGAGCCCAACTCGGTTCTCTACGTCTCCTTCGGCAGCCTAGCTGTCCTGTCAGCCGAACAACTTCACGAGATAGCGTACGGGCTGGAAGGGAGCGAGCAGCCGTTTCTGTGGGTTCTCCGGTCTGAGGGTTCCACACACGAGCAGGTCCTTCCACAGGGATTCAATGATCGAATGAGTGGTCGAGGTCTGGTGGTGGAGTGGGCACCGCAGCTGGAAGTCTTATCCCATGGATCGACGGGATGCTTTCTATCACATTGCGGGTGGAATTCTTCATTGGAAAGCATATGCGCAGGGGTGGCGATGCTGTCATGGCCGATCTTTGCAGAGCAGAAGATGAATTGCAGGTTTCTAGTGGATGAGGTGAAGGTGGCCTTAGAGTTTAAGAGAGGAGACAAGGGTCTTGTGGGGAGGGAGGAGGTAGAAAGAGTCATAAGAGTAGCTATGAAGAGCCAAGAGGGCGCTCTCCTTAAGGCAAAGGTCAAAGAGCTCAAAGAGATTGCCACTAAGGCTGTGAGAAGTGGAGGGTCATCTCACACCGCCGTGAGTTCCTTCCTCGACATAATTTGTGGTTTAATCCCGCATGGTAAGCATTGACTCATGCTCCTCTTGCATTCAAAACATAGTTCATGGCACACGCCCTTTAAGAAGACTAACCTTTTGGAAAGGAAAAAAAGGGGAAATCCACTATAATCAAATTCCTTAAAGAGATGGGGTTCGTGGATATTATCAACATATGAGATTGTCTAACATTGTGGTTCATAGGCTAGTATGGTTGTTTTCTACTTTAAAAAAAGAGAGAACTATTGTGCTTCATAGACTAGTATGGTTGTTATGTGACTTAGAAAGAGAGAACTATTGTAATTGCTTGATCAAGGTTGTATTTTTCTTGTATTTGTTATATGTATGAAAAATCTCTCTTTTTTGCAAAAAAAAAAAACTATTGTGAGGTTTATTTCAAGATATTTTGTATGAATGTGGTTCTAAAGGTATGGAATGGTTAAATTTCATTTAATTTTGATGTCTAATTTCTTGATACATTATCATTTGTAAAATTGTTAATTACTACTTAAATATGGGATGAAGAACGGTTGGATCCCTTCTTCCTTTACGCGGAAATAGATATCTCCTTAGTTGAAGCATGGGATAAACTTGTCAATATTTCTCCCATTGATAAGAGACAAACACTATTTAATTGTAACTCTAGGGTGCTTTATCAAATATTGCCACAATCCATTCTTAAAGCAATAGAAGAAAAAGCCAATATCAATCACATGCAACCATCTCATATAGAAATATCATAACAAAGCTTGCTACATCACAGTAGGGTTTTTTAGTATAATTGGTATATACCATCAAATATGGAATATCACCATCATATTCAATGTGACAAAGCACATCAAAGTATCTATAGTTAGAAACAATCTCCTAGACACATCAAAAGCTTTTCAAGTTTGCACGTCAAATTGGCAACTTATTTTCTTCATCAACCACTCTTATTTTGATTACCCTGACTCTATAGAATCTTCAATGCTATATACAATACTTTTGATTGTGTGTGGGGAATACTATCAACTTGCATTCACAACAATTTGCATCTACCCATTAGAAGGGTAGGTGCCACTTGGCCCCGAAACATCCTTCATATTCCCAGCATGGTTGCTAAATTTTTGATAGTTGGCCCCTGTCATGTTCGCTTGTCATTTTGTAGTAACAATGGTTATCTTGGGTTGTGCTTGGTGAAGATGATGTTGACTTGCATGAAGGGGTCACCTCTTGCTTTGCCTTGCCTTACGTTGTGCAATGTGCCCCAGTTGGTCCTTTGCTCCTCCACTTGCCATTCTTTGCTTAGCCTTCATCCATTTGTCCTTGGCTATTGAAACCTCATTAGTTTGCTAAATGGTTTTATAGAGTCAATCGAGCAATGCAACCAAGAAATATGTAGGGCTTGATTTCTTAGTATGGTAGGGTAAAGCAATATTGGAGATCAATTGACATCTATTGGTTAAGAAGTCGACATCTAAAGATTGGTTCACATTTTCATGTTGAGGCTACTTGTAAGCATCTAGATGATGTGGTAGTTCTTTCTTGGCTTCGTCCTTAGATTGCAAGAAGCATGAGAAATGGATGATGAATGAGTGATCTTGCAAGGTTAGGAGGATTCATGGGCATGTTACTAAAGATGAAAGAATCATGGTGCCTTGATGGGATCAAGGGCTCTAAGTGTATGTATCATTGGCAAGTGAATAAAGTCGCCCAAATGGGTATATGAACATGGTAAGCCATGTGTTAAAACATTACCCATACATATCACTAAGAAAGTATGTGTGATCATGACTATGAATGCTTAGTTAAGCAATGGGCTTATGAATAATTGATTTTTTGCATATTCATAAATTCATATATTTAGTTAAGGATTACTAACAATGATTGGAATCACATGCACTTCCAACCCTACTTGGTAACATAACATATCATAGCACAAAAGATATTGTGCCTATAGTTGGATTTAGCTTTTTTGTCGAGTTAAAGTAGGGTGACAAGTGGTATTTAACATGGCATGAGAAGGAGCCAACTTTTTTTCTTCCACAAGGTGGGAATGGAGATGGCATGAAGGGGCTTACTGAATCTATAACCTCATTCTTCTACGAGTGGCAAAGTCTCTTCTCCCTTTTCCCCTCTCTTTCCCATTTCACTACTTACCACTTAATGGATAGCCTTTCCAAAGGGGCACCAGTAAGAAGACCCTTCTGGGAAGGGAAATGATTCATTTTTCTTTATGTTCAGGAAAGAAAGGAAGTTCAAAGGTTGAATGCTTATGCATTTTATGTGGTTTTTCCCAAAAAAAGAACGTCACTTTGAAATTTTGTCTCCTTAAAATGACTTCTCCACTAGTAGGCAACCATGCCACTAAGAGGTACATGGTAGGGAAACCTGTAACACATGGACCATGTTCCCATTGCCCTCTCAATGAGAGAACTCTTTTTGGAGATGTGGAATGTATATCATAATACACATTAACAAGTGATTGTGTACCTCTCTTGAAAATAACTTCTCTACAAGTGGCCATGCCACCAAGAGGCATATGATAGGAAAACATAACATGCATGGACCATGTCCCCATTGCTCATTTGATAAGATAACACCTTTTAGAGGTATGGGTATATGATGTGATGTTCATTATTGTACATAACATTCTCCTAGTCTTTTCTTTGTTTTGGTTCATTTCTTCATCCTTCTAGAGGACCCCTCATTAGGCAGGCAGCTGTTATATGTTGATATGAACTTGCTTTCCTTGGGATCAATTATATGGACAATTGTTGAACATTATGACTATTATGGAAGACGGATGAGAGAATCTTAGATGTGATATAATGCTGACCATAGATATTGGAAAACATGTTTTTGGTTCTCTTGCAGGTGGATCAAATGTCAAGGTAGGATATACCAACTTGAGAAAAGAAAGGAATTTTGTTTTTATGTTGGCAACCTTTGCACTTGATTTTTTTTTTCTTTACACGAAAAAAAATGGTTTCTTAGCCCTTTTTCATTCATAAAGGAAAGGACTTTTCTTATTTACAAAAAAGAAATGATATGCTTGTTCTTGAAGTGGGAGGGTCCATGAAGGCCTCTCAATCTAACGATGGAAGTATGCTGAGTGACTTTTTGCAGTGAACATGCGAGAGGGGCTCACATTATAAATACCAAAGAGGTCGAGGCCCATGGAATAAATGCCTCAATATTTGGGAGAGGGCTTGCAGTGTAAATACCCAAGGGTGGTATGAAACATGCAACTGCAAGAGGGGATCCCAATATAAATACCCTAGGAGCCAATGTTGGGAATGGCCTGCACTACAAATAGTCAAATGTGGATTTGGCAACGTGCCTATGGTACTCATAGCATATCCCATATCATGCCATTGATGAATTTTATGCTTCTGGATGCTAATTTGCCATGCTAATTTGCCATGAGATAGTGTGACCAAAAGAATGGGGCAAGTTGACATCTAGCTAAGGGGAAAGATGGAGATCGCAAAAAATGGGGTCTCGCCATATGGCTAGCATCTAGTGATAGGTAAGAAAGAGGGATACAACAATGATATGAATTATGGCTATTTTTTACGATCTTGCTAGTTATGCTTGTTTTGCCTAAGCATCAAAAGATATTGTACCTGTCTTGGCGCTTTGGCTAGCATAACTGATATGATTGGGAATGCAGAGTTTAGAAGACACTAAACAATTTCCCAAAAGATTAATGTTTAGGAGATACTAGGCATGGTAACATGCTAAGGGAATGTGCAAAAATGTAGGGTTCCCAAGGATTTAGGTAGGGTTCCCAAAGGATAGTGATTTGGTTGACACCTAAACACCTAACTGGTACCATTACCTAAACACCTAACTGGTACCATTAAAAAAGGTAGCACTCTGTTCGATGCCTAAAGGCTATTTATCCTTGATCATGGTCTTGATTGGAACTAAGGCTAACCAAAGGCTTGTTAAAAGCATAATTGTAGCCAACACGCTAAGAGTTATACCCTAATAAAACTAAGTATCCAAGTGACAATGTGATAGTTTGACAAAATTAATGGGAGTGTTTGCCGATCAATGCCCTATGCTATAAGACAAGTCTAGATTATGATGAAGTTTCTACAAAGAAATAGACAAGTTTAAAATCCTTGACAATTTATTAACCAAAATATTGATAAGATGCACTTTGTGATGGATGCTTATTTTTTATAGATCAATATTTGAGACTTTGGATCAACAACAAGATTGTTTGCTTAAGAATTCCTATTTTTGTGGAATTCATGACTTACTATACAAGGTATGATGAACATTTTAATGAATATAGAACTATATGATAAGACAATCTACATTTAATACTCTCATAGGGAGACTCTCTTGGAGATGAGAACCACTATATGTTTCAAGGTTGTTCTTCATTGAATTAATCGGTGCTACCTTGATCTCTTCTCCCTCTTACAAAGAGAGTTGATTATATAACTTTATTTAAATCTTTAAAATTTGAAACTTTATACACTTTACATTTGGAAGCCTTCATCAAGTAGATATTTTAACTATGAATCTTACCCAAAAGAACTAAATTATGTTTAAAGATTATGCTTAAAGAGGAGGCCTCCTATCTAAAAATGTTGAACAAAGATAATATGAAACTTATTTTCTTATTTACATAATTATAATCTTTAAAATTATATAATAAGCTTGATAAACAATGTTTTAATAAACATACTTACAATTTAATATTTCAAAACATTATAACAAAATAAATTTAAAAGATTATAATAAAATAAGAACATTTTCAATAATCCAGATTTGTAAAAAACATAGATTGTAAGAACACATAAACATTATAAATAAAAGAAAACAAAGTATTTTTTAAACAACTACCATGACAATTGCATACTATGCAATACAGAAAAGAGAGCTCATATTATATAAAAGAGAAATGTCATTACATCAGATTGGTATTACATCAGTTCAAAGCCCATCAAATATCCAATAACTATCTATTAGGTGATCCTTGGGTTGTTTCTTGAGTTGCTTCCTCTATAGGGTTTAGCTCAACAGTTGCATCCTCACACAGCTCTACCAGCTCAGATTATGGTGCAGAGCCTTTGCAAGATGAATGCAACTTGCAAAGGGTCTTTCTCTATAGCAATACAGTTCCTCTTCTTTTAAAGAGCACACATAGTGGTTGTTCCTATCCCTGCAAAGAAGTCACAAACCCAGTCATTTTGAACTATAAACAAATCCAGAAGCTCATCGATCAAACGTTGAGGCTTCTGGTATGGGTTGATGATGGCTTTGCTACTATCACTGTACCTAAGCTTCCTAGTCACAGCAGGAAAATGAAATACATTATTGACATTCCTCTGCGGACAATGCAAGACTGTTTTGGACTTCTCAAATGTAGAGAAATAGCCAGTAGACATCATCTCAAAAGCATGGATCTGGAAACATGCTTCATATTAGTCTTCACCATGTTAATCAAATCAATGAAAGCAAAAATTATAATATATTCAAATGTGTCAAAATAAATCTTAATAAGAATAAAATCTATTGCACAAAGTATTATAGAACTTACCATCTCATGTTCTCCCAAGAATGACAATGATCCATGAGAGCTTTGCAACTGATGTAGCTTGGGTAGAAGAGTGAAAGATAATGAATCTCTAGAATGGAGCTATGTTATAAGATTTGAATGCCGAAACCATGGCATCAATTTGTTGATGTCCCAGAGCAATATCATTGACACTTCCCTTTAGCTTGAAGCCATAGGGAATGTTGGCTATGGCTAACTTGTAGCCACATATGGGAATGTTTGCTTCAAATCATTCATGTTGTAGTAGAAAACATTATAGTGATTGACCCTTAAAGGGTTAGAGTGAGGGCTAAAGGTCTTCAAGATGTCATCCTTCTCGAATTGAATTAGACCTTCCCACCTCTCCTTTTCAAGCCTTGTTGATTCAATATGTGCAAGAAAATTGCTTGGAGAAGGGAATTCCAAGATATTTGATTTTGCTCTAGTCTTTTGCATCATGAACAAAAGAAAATTAAACAATGCTATGTATGCTTAAATCAATAACAATTGCAAAAACGTAATTGGATGATATGCTTACTATTTTCTTGAATTCAATAAAGAAAGGCTTCAAAGAATCAAATGCACTAGACATGGATAATCTATGGTAATCTGCTACCAAGTTTGTACATTGAGTCAGACCATCATTTGCTCTTGAATTCTCATATAAGTCTTATGGCTACAATAATAAGAATATATTGAATTATACATAAACGTCTTAGAAACATAAGGGAAAATAAACTCATTCAAAAAATGAGTATAGAAGCATACTCGTAAAAATACAAAGACATCTCATCATGGGAGAGCTCTTGTGCCTTGACCCTAGGCCAATGTAGATAGGATAGGATGACCTTTTCATCCTTGATACCTTGCATAGATCTCCATATTGTGATCTTCATATCATCTGAAAAGGCCTTAACTATAACATCTGTTCTTTTGCTCTGCCCTTTAAGAATAATATTGGGGTCATCCTTGGTGTTCAACTATTTTGTCCCTTCACCTCTCCCTTTTCCCACATATCAAATATTTATTCTTCCATGGCCCAAATTGGGCCTGATCTAAATGCTAATTGAAAGAACTGGTCATTTCTCCTCATAGCATCATAGCATTTATTCTCATCAAAAACTAAACTTGTTTCTTGATAGCAATGAATCCTGAATTGAAGGGTAACCTTCTCATTAGTCCTCATGAAATCCAAGTATTCATTGTGAAAGAAATGGATCCTCTATATAAAGGTCATGCCATGTCTATACTCATTGTTAGTGTTATGGTCCCAAGCCAATTGATTACTCTCCTCCTTATACTACCTTCTACACTATGACACCCACCAATAACAAAATAATCAAGACATTTAATCTATTTCTATCAAAATTGCCCTCGTCTAGACGCTAAGTTGTATCCACACCCCACACCATGACCAAAAAGGGGACCACATTGGCAAAAGGGTTAATCTTCATCTTTGCCTTTACATTGGCAACATGAAGTTTATGGGGTGGCCTGACCTCAAGAGGTCTTCTACTTGTCTCTGGATCAATGGGAGGCCTATGAAGCTTTCTGATCTGAATGATAAAGGTTTTGACTTCGACAAGCTTTGTATCCCTGATGTGCTTCCTTTCCCTATTCTTATTAGAGTCCACTATATCATCATCATTTTTTGAATCAAAAACTTTTTGTGGTCCAGCCTACTTCCAAATATAGCAAAAGTTGATTGTCCTTCTACTCCAAGTATCATCTGCTATTGTGAAGATATTCATGGGTGGCAATAGTAATGTCCTGGGAGCCTCCTTGGGGTGCTACAAAAGTAAATTCTTTTGACTTTGTGGCTTCAAGTTGAGAAGACCCCTTGGCTGGCCACAAGACATAAAGTTACTTCTCAGCAGGAGGAGAGGTTTTCTTTGTCCAACTCTTCTTGGCCCGGGGATTTGGTAGAAGAAGTTGTTTCAAAAGAGGAAAATAAAGGCTCAAAGTCCCCTTTCTCCCCATGGTCACCTTGGGATTGCTTTAGTTTGATCTTGAGTTTCCTGCAACAAGACACATGACACAATAGCATGTGAGTCATAAACATTTGGCAAAATTATGCAAGAAAGACAAAAAAGTAAGAACAATTCGAATTTTATAGATTAAATATATTTTTTCAATGCTGAAAGAAATCATAAAAGCTAACAAAAAATAATATTTCACCAAAGAAAATTTACTAAGAGATACCCTTTGAAATATGTTGGAAATGCAAACTGTTTTGTAAAAAACCCAAATTTAGGTCACAATATATAAAAATTCTATCAAATTTGATCCCAAGAATCAAATTTGTGATTGAAAAACGCTCTCTACTAGGATTGTAAGCACAACCGATCCTCGAGACCAAATTAACCTACAAAAGCATGCTAATTCAATCCCGTAGATCGGTTTAGTAGCCTCCCCTCTTAGCCCAACTCACTAATGCGATCCTTCAGATTGGATTGGCTAGGATATGTATGCTAACCCAATCTTGGATCGGATTAGCCTGTAGAAGCATGTTAATCCAATCTCGAGGATCAATTAGGCCACACCTCTCAGCTATTTTGATCCTCGAGATCGGATTATCACACATCTCTTTGGCTAATCCAATCTCTCAGGGATTAGATTAGCCAAGAGTGCGGGGTAATCTAATCCCGAGGATAGGATTAGCCTTCAAAAAATTAGATTTCGGATTTTTTTCTTATATTCATCAATTTTGCAATTATGAAATTCAATGAAAATTTAAAAAATATCTAAAAGGAATCTAATATTAGATTCCACTCAGTTTTGGGGTTTCTCTACCATTTTGGATGCTAGCTGGGAATCTGCAAGATGTCAGAGGTGGGAGGAGGGATGCTAGATTTTGGGGAACAGTGAACAATGAGGCATTAGGGTTTAGGATTTGGATTTTATAGTCTAAGATAGTCAGATTAACCTAAATTAATGTTTGAAGTCCAAAATTTAAGAATTAAGAAAATCGTTAATATTTTCAAATTAAAAAGTAAAAACACTTTTTACTTTTTCGCTCAAGATAGATTACTTTTTCAAGTCCAGGGTTTTACCTTCTAAAATATGTATTTTCCAAAATATGGACATCAAAACCATTTTTTCATCGTTTTAATCTTTTTGGGCTCCATTTTTACGGTTGATTCTGGGTGCCCATTTGTAGGGTCGGTTCAGGGTGTCCATTAAATAAGCCTAAATGAAATCTATCTATATACAATGCCAAGCTTTTGTTTAGGCATTTCCTTATTGTGATTGTGCACGATATTTAAGATATGTATCTCGAATTCAAGCTATTTTTCAAGCTCCTCGAAACATCACATGATACAAGATTCATCATTCCTCATGAACCTTCAATCTCCTCATACAACCTAGAATGTAGTATTAAGAATGTGTCTGTCTCCATGTTTGAACATGTTGGTGAGAAAGAAAATCTTTCAGTCTCTTCATATGAGCTAGATTCTTTGACAAGGGTTGAACCTAAAGAAGCATTGCAACGGTTCTAGAGTTACCAATGCACCTGCCTAAAGTTCATTCCACTACCACACAAGATATGGATGTGCATTTGTCACCTATGATAACTCCAGTCTCATTTGTGCCTTTGCCTTGACTAGCTAAACAAAGTGCATCTACTCCTCCAAAGAAACTAAAGGGAAAGATGCACATTGTTAAAGATTCATGAGTTCTGGTAGGAGAAGAATGCAATTCGTGACATCTGAGGCTCAATTAAAGGAGACATGCACTACTATGTGTTGTGTTCAAAATTGTTTAGGGAGATTAGGTGTGAGACAGCTGAAAGTGGTCAAGACATAGTACTTTGGTTTTAATCATGAGGAACAAGGTTATTACTTGAATGCATGTTCACTCTGCGGCAACAAGGGATAGCACTACAGTCTAGAAGATGAGATCATTGTGTGTGTAGAGTAGTGGCAAAGCTCCACTTATAATATCTTGAGCCTAAAAGATGGTATGATGAATCTTAAAGGATTACGATGGCCAAAAACTCTCTAGAAAAGATCTAATCATACTTGCAAAAAAAAGGATCTAGAGAGAGAAATACTAAAACTACAGAGAGAAAGACTAAAAGTAACACTTTTTGAGTTGTCCCCCCACTTTGTGGAGGCAATCATGAGGTTCCCCCACTTATTGTAGAGACTCAAAAAGGTCCCCCCACTTTGCATAGAGCCCCAAAAGGTCCCCCCAGTTTGTGTAGAGACCCAAAAGGTAGCCCCAAAAAGTGGAGGCACTCTTGTCCAAAAGGTTTCCTACAAAAGAGGTCCTACCTTAGAGGTACCAAGATTGTGTAGAGACCAACATGTATAAATACCTCTCAATGGAATGAAGCTCCCACTCTTTGGGGTTCATGGTCCCTCAGTGTGATAGCATGCTCTAAACTTGCAATCTCCCATCCTCCCCCCCTTCCTCTCTCCTCTTCCTCCCTCCTCCCTTCTCCCCCCTCCTCCTCCTCCTCCTCCTTCCTCCTCCTCCTCCACCCCTGCTCCTCCTCCCTTCATCTCCTCCTCCCTCCCTTAATCTTCCTTCTTTTTGCTCAACACTTTACTCCTTGAAGTCATGAAGGAGAATAGCACTCCACTCCTCAACCCTAGACTCCTCATGAACCCTGCAACCCTCTTTGAACCCTAGAACTCCTAGTTAGCTCTCTCAACCTTATCCCCCTTCTGAACCCTGCAACCCTTTTCTAAACCCTTGAACTCCCATGGAGGTGAGAGCCTCCACCCACTATTCTGATACATCCCTCTTTCTCACCTACGTGAGTACGAGATCCACTTTCCACACTTCATCCTACACCTCTCACTGGATTACGACATGAGGACCTATGCTACACTTGTGAACAACTATGCTACAAGGAGCAATGACACGATTGTAGGTGACCAACATCCTTGGGACCTGCACTTGGGAGAGACAATGACAACATCTTGGTGCCACGGTTGGGGAGGTTAGCACCTCAAGTGAAAGCGGAGCACATGTTTGCATGTGTGAAAAACAACCCCCTTTGAAAAAACCATTAAAGACACATCCCTCAAGGCAAAGGAGTGAAAAATGCTTCCAATTGGTGCCAAAGTATGACATTTACATCCTAAACAATGTTGACTTACATAAGCACATTAATACACTAATCACCCAACATTAACCCTTAAAAACCCCCACATCCTATAAAAGCAACACCACTCCCCCCCATCTGTGAAGAGAGTGGGAGAGAAGGAAGGAGTCTCACTTGCGGCTTTCTCACATACACAATGGGGGAATACACACAAAGGTGGAGGCTGAAAATAGTTTTCTCTTCTTAGTTGTGAAAGCCAAAAGAACTCTTGTACAAAGAAATAGAAGAACCCTATATGTGGGTCTCAAACCAAACTCGGCTAAGTAAGGTGGCATACTAACTGAGCCATGAACTAGAGTACATAAGGATAGCTGTCATCCAGCTATTATTCATGGGCGGTGTACCAACCGCATCTGCAGCTAACAAGTCGGTGACATACATGCACAATGGTCACCCTGGCATATCACGAGTGGAGCTCGATATCTCAACACTCCCCCTCGAGCTCAATCCCAATTCCTGCACACCAAGCAGGTCTCTGAACTTGTGCAGCTTCTCTGCACCCAATGCCTTCGTGAATATGTCAACTACTTGATCCTCTGTGCTGACATAAACTAGATCAATAAGACCTAGTAAAACCTTCTCCCGCAAATAGTGATAATGCACCTCAATGTGCTTTGTTCTAGCATGATAGACTAGGTTATTTGCCAAGTGTATACTACTCATGTTGTCACAATAAATGACAACTGGCCCATCTGTAGATTGATGCATATCATAAAGTAGCTTATGCAACCAAGCTACCTCACATGCAGCCATTGCTGCACCCCTGTACTCAACCTTTGTGCTTGACAAGGCAACTGTAGGCTGTTTCTAGCTGCTCCAAGTGATTGCAACACTCCCAAAAGAGACCACATATCCACTGGTAGATCGTCTATCTAAAATACTACTAGCCCAATTAGCATCAGTGTATCCATGCAACTGTATCTGAACCCCAACCTCATAAAATAGTCCATACTGCAATGTCGACTTCACATACCTAAGTATGCGTCTAGCTGCATCCAAATGCGGTTTCCTTGGAGCCTGCATAAAGTGACTTACCAATCCAACAGCATAGCTCAAATCTGGCTTGGTAATAGTCATATAAATCAAACTTCCTACTATGCGTCTGTACATAGTAGGGTCTTCCAGAAGCTCACCTGCATCTGCGCTCAGCTTCACATTCTGCTCCAAAGGAACTGAAATAGGCTTACAGCCTGTCATCCCATATTTGGACAGCATGTCCAATCCATACTGCCTCTACAAGAGCCGTATCCCACTTGGTGATCTAATCACCTCAATGCCCAAGAAATAATGCAGCTCTCCCAAATCCTTCATCTCAAACTTCTGCTTCAATAGCATTTTCACATGAAGGATATCTTATCACTATCACCTGTGATGATTGAATCATCAACATAAATGACAAGAAGCATAATACCTTTCTCTATTTTTCTCACATAAAGTGAGGAATCTGCCTTGTAAATCTGAAAGCCAATAGTGACAAGATATTGTCCTATCTTGTCAGACCATGCTCTAGGTGCTTGCTTCAAGCCATACAAGGCTTTCTTCAACCTGCAAACAAACTCAGGATGAACAGCATGAACGTAACCTGGTGGCTGCTCCATAAAGACCTCTTCTTGCAAATCACCATGCAAGAAGGCATTCTTTACATCCATCTGATGTAAAGACCATCCCTTTGATCCAGCCATAGCAATGACTGCTCTTACGATTGCCATCCTTGTAATCGGACTGAATGTTTCTTCATAATCAATGCCATATGTCTATGCATACCCCTTGACAACTAATCTTGCCTTGTATCTGTTCACAGAACCATCTGCATTGTGCTTCACCTTATAAACCCACATATAGCCAATTGCATTCTTGTCTTTAGGCAAAGGCACCAATTCCCATGTAGCATTTGCTTCCAAGGCATCCATTTCTTCATCCATGGCTTTCTCCCATTTTTCTTTTCCCATGGCTTGCTCAAAAGAAGTGGGTTCTGGTTCCTGTATCACTTTGACCATATAGGCATACCAATGGGGATACCAATGGGGTGTGATGTCACAATGAAGCAAAGGTGGGACTAAGTGTATTGGACAGATTCCAAAAAAAGCTGGACAAATGGAGAAGCTTCCAAGCTAATCTGGCTGGTAGGAAACTGGTCCTTAATCATTGTCTATATTCTATTGTTATCTTCTATCTATCTTGTTGGTCTCCATCCAAAACTGGTTTGGATAGATTTATCAGGCTAAGTAGATCCTTTTTAGGGGGGGGTCCTAACAAAATTTCTAAGGTAAGTTGGGATTATTGTATAAAACCCAAAAAAGAAGGGGGTATAGGGGTGATTGACATTTCCTCTGCTACCAAAAAACTTTATGCCACCTAGATTATCAAGGCTGCTCTACATCCAGAGAAGGATTGGGGCCAGTTGTTGTTGTTGAGAAACATGAATTATATTAGACCATGCAGGGCACCTAGCTGGAAAAAGTATCCCTTTATTGGACTTGTAGAAAGGAAAAACAGGCACATTGGAGAGGTATCTCGGGCCATGCTAAATGAAAAAGACCTACCAGATTATTATTGGGCTGAAGCAGTTGCTACAGCAGTTTACATAATGAACAGGACTCCCACTGCAGCAATACATGGCATGATGCCAGAGGAGATGTATACTGGTAGGAAACCATATATTTCTCATTTGAAAATTTTTGGTTGCATTGCCTATGTTCATGTGCCAGATGAGTTGAGGTCCAAGTTGGATCCAAAAGCTGAGAAGTGCATTTTTATTGGTTATTCTCTGCAGTAGAAAGGGTATAGATGCTATAACCCTTCTACTTGTAAGTTTACAGTGAGCAGAGATGTTGTTTTTGATGAGATGAGCAGCTGGTATAAACCAGTAAATGTGATTGATGATGTAGATGCACAAAATGGTGATGCTGCACAATATTCACAGCAGCAAACACAAAATATTAGTGGACCTGTAGTCCATTTTGCTGTGGGGTATGACTGCATGAATATTGCTACTTTATGCCATGCTCCTGTAGGAACCTTGCAAACTCATTTGAGAGGTACTCTCCCCCTTCATCTGACCTTAGGCATTTTATTTGCAGGCCTGTTTCTTTTTCAACCATAGCTTTAAAAGCTTTGAAATGCCCAAACACTTCACTTTTCTTTTTCATAAAGTACACCCAAACTTTTTCGCTGTAGTCATCAATAAAAGTGACAAAATAATGACAGCCTCCAATAGATGCAGCTTTAGTAGTCCACACATCAGAGTGGATTAATTCCAATGGCTTCTTACTCTCTTGAATATGTCTAGGAAATGGTTTCCTTGCCTGTTTTCCAAATTGACAGGCTTCACATACCTTATGCATTTCTGCAACCTTGAATTTAGGCAATCCTGCAACAATGTTTTGGGCCTGCATTGATTTAAGTCACTGTACATTAACATGACCAATGCGTTTATGCCAGATATCAGTATCTACAACTACACCGGTCCCATGTGCAAACATTGCTGCACTCAATTTAGGCATGTCCGCATCCAACGTAAACATCCTGCGCTTCTTCTTTCCTTTTGCTATCAAGCGACCGTTATTTTTCATATCCTCAACAAAGCATCCATGAGGATTAAATCTGACCTGCAAGCCTTGCTCAACCATTTGACCAATAGAAACTAGGTTCTTGGTGATATTCGGGACATGAAATACATCAGACGGGTATTTCTTTTTCCCATCTTGCATAGACAAAGGAATTTTACCAATCTGCACAATAGGATGTGCAGTATCATCACTAGTCTCCACAAATCTTGGTCTTTCCATTTTCCTTGCATCCTGCATCCATTCTGCATGACCTGTCATGTGGTTTGACGCACCTGAGTCAACATACCACACATCATTACTTTCTTCTATACTTGTCACAGAATTGGTCATGTGCTGCACCATAAACAAATGCTCATTTCTGTCATCACCCTGTCTACTAGAGGATGCATAATTGCCTTGTTGCAATTTTCCATTCATAATATCATTCTGCTTTTTGTAGCAGTCTTTAGCCATATGACCCATCTTACCACAATAGTAGCATTCGACATTGCTGTTTGCATTTTGGCCTCTCTGCCATCCACCACGACCTCTTTGGCTCCCCCTGCCTCTAGAGTTACCACGTCCTCCTCCAAAGGACTGGTTTTCTTGAGTTTGTTGCATATTCTGATTTCTACCATGGCCTCCTCTACCTCTGCCTCTACCTTTGCCTCTACCTCTTCCAGCATTTGAGTAGAAGACAGTTCCTTTTGAAGTTCCTCTTGAAGAAGATGCACCACCATTTCTCTGCTCTTCAGAAATTAGAAGAGCAAACAACTCCTCAAAGTCAGGAAATTTTTCATGGACGGCAATGGATGTCCGAAACTGTGCATAATCCTTTCCTAGACCATTCAAGGTCACAGAAACTAAATCATCATCTTCCACTGGCGACCCAATGGAAGCAAATGCATCTGCAATTTTCTTCACCTTCATGTGGTAGTCATTGATGCTCATATTTTCTCTCTGCACATTGTGCAACTCCTGCTTGAGCTGCATTTTCCTGGCTTGCGTATTTGTGCTGTACATTTTTGCCAAAGTATCCCATGCCTCCTTTGGTGTACTTGCATCCTGAATATGCATAATCATAGAATCCGAAATACTGATAGATAGCCAGTACATAACTTTTCTGGCTCTCTCATGCCATCCTTTAAATGCTTGCATTTCTTGTTGATTGGGAACATTAGGAAGAATTGGTTCTTCTTCATTTCCTGTAATGAACTCCCAATAGCCTTTTCCCATAAGGAAATTCGTCATTCTAAACTTCCATGCTTGGAAGTTGTTCTTGTCAAGCTTTTCAGTGACAATCTGTGAAAGAGAATTAGACGCCATTACAGAACACTGCAAAATATTCTCACTGCAAAAAACAAAGCTTCTGCCTCACACGGGCAAATCTGCAAAACTGACGAAAGTGGTATTTGACCACACAGTCACTTCCTAGTGACGATTTTGCATCAACGGGCAATAAGGATGATTCTGTAACTCCCAGTATCTCTGCGCACAGGCATACGATGCAATTTCTGTGGCAACTTTTCATCGATCTGCAGAGCAGTGGTCGCACAGCAAAAAAGTCTTTTTC
This sequence comes from Dipteris shenzhenensis, assembly GCF_047967505.1. NCBI lineage: Eukaryota > Viridiplantae > Streptophyta > Polypodiopsida > Gleicheniales > Dipteridaceae > Dipteris > Dipteris shenzhenensis. The sequence continues at coordinate 12,736,569 of NC_141611.1, forward strand.
TCAGTGTTTGCGGAGAACTTCCGCCTCCAAAACGGGCCCCAAAATGGCCTCGAATCAGAAAAATAAAGTCACCGAGGGCTTCCCCCTCGCCCGCAGCATATATTGCCCTCTCGCCACACCGCGAAGGGCGTCTCAATCTGAGACAATGCACTCTTGCACTTTCCGGCTATGCTACCTGCAGAGATTTGCTCCCAAACTCGAAAAAGGAAAGCAACACTGGTCCTCTTACCAGGACACCGCGAACTTGGTTTGCTTTCTTGAGCTCCTTACCACTAACCAGGCTCTGATACCATGTGAAGATAGTGGGAGAGAAGGAAGGAGTCTCACTTGCGGCTTTCTCACATACACAATAGGGGAATACACACAAAGGTGGAGGCTGAAAACAGTTTTTCTCTTCTTAGTTGTGAAAGCCAAAAGAACTCTTGTACAAAGAAATAGAAGAACCCTATATGTGGGTCTCAAACCAAACTCGGCTAACTAAGGTGGCATACTAACTGAGCCACGAACTAGAGTACATAAGGATAGCTGTCATCCAGCTATTATTCATGGGCGGTGTACCAACCGCATCTGCAGCTAACAAGTCGGTGACATAAATGCACAATGGTCACCCTGGCATGTCACGAGTGGAGCTCGATATCTCAACACCATCTCACTTCTTTCCCCACACTTTTCCAAGCCAATTCCATCTCCAAATTCCGGCAAGCCTCCATATTTTCCATCTACCCCCATTTTTCGTCCAACATTTCCACCACCACCACCACTTTTTCCATCAAACCTCCCCCCTCCACCACCACTTTCTGTGTCAATCCCCCCCTCCATCTCCATCTCCACCTCCCATCATCCCCCTCCCCACCACCTCCACTTTTTGCATCAACCTCCCCCCTCCACCACCACTTTTTCCATCAGCCCCCCCTCCATCCCCATCTCCACCACTCAACGTAATCATCCTTTCTCCCTCCACCCCATCATCCTCCACCCCACCATCTCTCTACCTCTCTCTACACCCCATCTTCCTCCACTCCATATCCCCTCCACCCCATCGTCTCATCATCTCTCTCCACCCTTCCCCCTCCACCCTTTCCCCCCCACCCCCCTTCCCCATTCCCCCCACAACCTCCCTCTCCCCCCACCACCACTACCCCCTCCACCCCCCTTCCCTCCCCCCACCCACCAACCCCCTGTCCCCCCAACCCCCATCTTCACAACCACCACCCCCCTCTCCACCCTTCCCCCCCCCCACCACCACCCCCTCTCCAACCCCCCCCAACGCCCCCCACCCCCTCTCCAACCCCCCCCCAACGCCCCCCACCCCCCCCACAAAACCCCCCTCCTAGCCCCCCTTTCCACCACCCATGCCGCTACTCGCTCATCGTCGGTGCCTCGTGTGTCGCCTCGACCATTGCACTGCTACTCGCTTGCCACCTCGGGCGTTGTGCCCACGCCACCACCTCCACGCCTCATACACCTCCTATTAGGCATTGCGTACCCTCGGCCCACTAGCCCTCTGACGCCATGCATCATCGACCATGAGCCTCAGGTGTCGCGCACCTTTCAATGCCTAGCCTTGAGTGATGTGCGCCCTCGACCGTCGACCGTCAGGCATCGTGGGCATGGGCGCCTCATGCCGCCCTACACGCGGTGCACCTTCGAGCCCCATGCCATCAAGTGCCATGCGTCCCACAACCAGAGATGCTACGACCGTTGCCACTTGTATCCCATGCCCACTCCAACCACCATGTTGTCGCACTCCAGCCTCCATGCCCAACCCCATACTTTGCACGTTGTATGCCATCACCACCACACATGCCTCACTTGTCGTACACCCTTGCCACTATAGTACACCGCCGTTGTCACGTACACCATCACCGCCTCTCAACATCTATGCCGCCACGGCCCATAGCAAAAGAGAGAGAGTGAGAAGGAGAGAAGAAAGAGATAGAGATGAGAGAAGAGAGAGAGATAGAGAGGAGAGAAGAGAGAGAAAGAGAGAGATTAGGGTAAGACTAACTAACCCTTAGGTTAGTCAAACTAACCATAGTACATTAGGTTAGGTTAGGTTTTTTATTTATTTTAATTAAAAAAAAGGGGAGCCCCTTATTCAAAAATTGATCATTTTTTTCTCAAAGGCCCTTTTTCTTGGTCTTTTGAAGCCCAAATAGGACCCTGTCAAATCCCATCTTTCACACACTGAGAGCGCATGTTTTTCAAAAAAATTCCACTACTTTGGGTCTTCAACATCATTTTTAAGGCCAATAATTGCACCAATATGAGGCTCATTTTGAAAGCAAAATCACATCACAACTTCAACAAAACATATCAAAATTGTTTGCAGTCTATACGAATGGGTTTAACCATTAAAAGGCAACATTTCTACAATAATTTTGATGATCATTAGGCAACTTTCCAAAGTACTACTCAAACGACAAAGCTTCATTAACAATTTGACATTGTTCAACGACATCATCAATTGAAGAATTTCAACATGAAAACCCAATGAGATCAATTCACCACTCAATCGGCTCTTCAAGCAATGTGACAATATATTAGGAATAAAATCAACAAGCTATTACCTCAAATGTCCTCTATTGGGTGTAGGCACAAAGCTCAAATAGTATTGAAATACGATCCTTGTACTTCATTACTCTCTGACAAGACATAGCCTCAACAAGTGTAAAAGCTCACATGGAACCCATATGGGATCAGATTCCAGAAGGCTCCTCCAAATACATAGACATGTGTAACAACAATACAATAGACCAATCGGAATCAATCCCTAAGAACTTGATACACAACAAGATCCACTTGTATACCTACCTATGTTCTCAGGCAGAGGTTATCCCGAAGAATTTATTGCTTTGTTTGAGTGCAAATGGTTAGGAGATACATCCAGACACTACGAATATTATTTGAACTCCCACAAGCTCTCATAGGAGAACCATTTGATTGGTATCGCAAAATGGATGTGGAAATACAAAGCTCATGGGCCATCTACAATAATATTTTACACAACAATATGTAGTCACTCATTAAGCAATGATGCATCTCCATCAAAATGTGTCATCCGAAAATTTTGGCAATCATGAAAGATCAGACAAAGGCATTCAAAAATTGACATTGCCACGGGTAGTTCACAAGAATTAGGATACTATGATAGATTATTTCTACAAGCTAAAAAATACTATATATTTTGACCCCTCCCACCTTTTTTTCGCTCGTCGCTCGGGGGTTTTCGCTTAGAAAATGGAAACCCATAGTTGCTACAAGGTCTTTGTGTTGTGATATACATATTGAGGATCTTGACTACCATGGTATTAACTCTATGCTTGAGAAGGTCTTCCTACAAGTTTTGAAGATGGAATAGAGTCTTTATCCTACTACTAAGAGTGCCATTATTTTTTAGTCTATTGTTTGTCGAAAGCTAGAGGTGTGCATTATCGTTGCTACATGTGTCTTGGATGTCCTGCTCAACATTGTGAAGAATCCTTTGTTATGTCCTCCAATGTTAAGAGTTTGCAGCTTGCTAATGTAGCTGCAATGAACCATTTTGTGGAAAGTGGATCTACAAAGGTTATAGGAAGAGCGAGGTGGTTGGCCCTGGTGAAAAACAAAAGAGAATGGATGACATAGATTTCTCTATGAACCATTCTCATGGTGTCCTTATTATATGTCTTGATTCTACATTTGCATTGGTAAGGAGTTGCATGGTGTGCTTAGGTAAGATTTTGGTCATGAGAATGATGAGCTTGGGGATTTCATGGTCTTCTTTGTTTTGCTTTTTAGTCACTTGGTTTTGTTTTGATGAAATCAAAATTGCAGAGATTTCATGAATAGCCTTCTTCGAACCGCCCTAAGTGTGGGACATGACCACAACAAGTGGTGAAAAGTTTCAAGGGTATTTCTACAAATACACACCATGGGGCCACCTTTAGGAATTTGGAAAGCCTGTTCCTACCAGGTAGCTAGAGGAACATGTTTTCCCAAAAGAAGGCTTGTACTTAAATAAGTGGGTTGCCTCCAAATTTGCAAAGGTCCAAGGTCATTTGGGATTTAATATCCATTGTCCAATCAAGCCAATTTCTTAGAAGGAATGTGGCCCTCCCTGAATTGACCAGCACCACTAAAAATGACATCAACATTACGTAAGTAAAAAGCCCTCAGGCACTTCTATGGGGGAATGGGATGGGGCCAATTGGACTTTTTGGTTGAAAGTCAATAGAGAATAACCAAAAAGTCCACCAAGAATACTCATAGCCACCTGCCATTTACGATGGACTCTCCTCCCTCGAAGAAAGTCCACACCTGGCCCACTCCCCATACATCAAAGGCTTGGATTGACGGAAGATCGATCCCCACTATTTAATTATGTCTCTTTTAGAATAAAAATCGTCATCATTTGTTGGGGTCGAAAGGGAATCTAACTTGCGAAGTGAGGGAGGTCTCCCTAGGCCTTTAACTACGAAGAAAGAGAGAGGGAGTTTGCCTCTTTTTGAGAGCACATTCTTGTGGTGTGGACCTCCATGATGAAAAATGCAACCTCATTCATGCCACCATATAAGGGATGCTATTCCATCATGTATGAACTTTTTCCTTCGTCCATCTTCCACGACCTTTGTCAAGCATCACTACATAGTCTGGCTCTAATCATCTGGAGGAGCTCCTCAATTTCAGGAGCTTCGATTATCACATGCTTACCATTAGGTTAGATGGGAACGATTCCAATAGGGAATGGGCCAGGGGAGCACTTTTTTAGTAGGAAAGTGCTTGTGAATTTGGCAAGTGGTTGGCGGCCGCAAAGTGTTTCATGATTGTGGGAATGTCTCCCCCTTTCCTCTTCCCTTTCCGCCAACGGCTGGGGTTGGTAGAGGCTGGATTCTAACCATTGGATGGTAATAGGTGGCTTGCTAAATTACTAAAATCGCACAAAAACCACTGGTTAATGGTTTGATGCAGGATAATGAGCCAAAGGCATTAGATCAAATTTAAATCAACACCTCACGAGCACTTTGATCCGTTGGATCTTAATGTACATCCAATGGTGCCTAGAAGGTAACATTGTGAATGTCCTGACATGTGGTGCAATGCAATCAACTTGTAGACTCCGTCAATCTCAGCCCTCTCATCCCAAATTCATCAACGGCATGCATGAATCGCCTATTCTCCATTGTAGATTGAGACCACTTGTTCCCAAATGTGCATCAATTGTGCCTTTTCGTAACCATTAGATGTAATCTTAGATCCAATCGCGTCTGATGCCCCCCATAGCACACACCACTTGCCATGGTACATGTGTAGCAATCGCCATTCACGACATCGACCACCATCGACAAACCAATGGTACCATGCCACATCTCCAAAATTGTGTGCCATGTCATGGTAATGTCCCCTCCCCTCAACCATTGATGATGGCCAGTAATTAGGTCTAGTTGAAAATTGGTAAAACCCTGCCGGTTTCCCAGTTTCCTCTCGAGAATCAGCTTTGGGAGCCGATGATTTTGTACTCCTGAATTCTTGATTTTGATGATTATGTATGTACTAGCTGTTCACTTGCTTTCAAACACAGGTGCACGCCAACACCTGTCTAAGTCTCACGGTTATGGCTGCAGCTATGGTAATGGCTATGGTGCCCTTCATGCTGTGCCTACATCCTCGCCCTTTCTTTGTCGTCGAGAACCCCAATCCTCACCACCCCTCTGCCTGATTTGGATCTCAGCTCAAGATGTTGAGAAGATGGCTTTGCTTTCGAATCAGTGTGCCCCTCAGGCACCGGAGCGATGCACGAATGAGGCGATCAAGTTTAAGATCCATTCGATCAACCTTCCTCACTACAACAAGGTGGCTTGTGTAGGTAAAGATTGTTACACAAAGGATTGATTGTAGTTGGTTGCTTTTGAGGGAGGGAGAGGGAGAGCGAGAGAGTGAGAGAGAGGGGAGGGGAGGGGAGGGGGAGTAATAGAGAGGAATAAATGGTGCGGGCGGTGACAGGATGTAATTGAAATGCATTGCTTGCTTAACTTCCAGGGTTGCCATGGTGAGTCCCGCTTGTCGATCACAAGGAAAGCATTACCCTTTTTGACGACTCACATAAGAAGAAGGACTCACACAATGTGAGGACACAACGGAAGCTGAGAGGGAGAGAGGGAGCTTGAGAAACACAAGTTTTGGTGGGTATAGAACACCCTAATCTTCTATTTCATCCATATATATATGTGTGTTTGAGTATTGTACATAACCAGGGTTAAGGTACAGTGGCCTTTAACCCCCACAACCTCCCACTTAAAGGCCAGGGAGAACAACCAATGAGCATACTATCCAATGCCCATCAATACACAATAATACTCAAACGCTAACTGGGTAGACTCTTTGTCAGCATATCTGCAGGGTTATCATCTGTATGAACCTTGACAAGCTCAAGTACCTTCCTGATAAAATGGTACCTGACCTCAATGTGTTTGGTCTTTGCATAAAAGACCAGATTCCGTGCTGGCTGAATAACACTCATGGAATCACTATGCAATGTCGGTACACCTGTATGAATCCCCAAATCTCTCACTCGCCGATCAAGCCATATAGCCTCCTTGCAACCGTCTATGGCTGCAACATACTCGGCCTCTGTGGTAGACAAATCAATGCACTTCTGTGCATGAGACATCCATGACACCTGCAACACCTGCAAAGGTGAACACATAACCAGTTCTCCTGCTATCCACATGCCCTTCATCTGTGTACCCATATACACGCATCTCTCCTTTGCCAAAGCAGATACACACCTCCTTGGTACCCTTCATGTACCTCATGATGCACTTAACTGCCTCCAAATGCCTCTTTCCTGGATTAGCCATATACCAACTAACAACTCCCGCTGCAAATGCAATGTTCGGTCTAGTAGCTATCATAGCATACATAAGACTCCCAACCGCTGATGCATACGGAACCTTGGCCATCATGGCCCTCTCCTCATCTAATTTGGGACTATCTTCCTAACTCAGTTTCACATATGGAGGCAATGGAGTACTTACTGCCTTCCCCCCCTCCATATTGAAATGCTACAACACTTTTATAACATACTCCTTCTGTGAAAGCCAAAGGAGTTTCCTACTCTGGTCACGCGTGATGCGCATACCAAGAATATGACCTGTAGGTCCCAAATCTTTCATGTCAAAGGCCTCATGCAACTTGGCCTTTAATGCATCAAGCTCATAAGTGTTCTTGCTAGCTAATAACATATCATCCACATAAAGTGTCAGGAGTATCAAGCTATTATCCTGAGCCCTTTTAGTGTAGAGGCAGTGATCACAATCTCACTTCTTTTAAAACCCTGGGACTGAATGAAAGCATCAAACTTGTGATACCATTCGCTAGGCACTTGCTTAAGGCCATAGAGACTCTTTTTTAGCTTGCAAACCAAATGCTCTTTGCCCTTTTCTTCAAAGCCTTTCAGCTGTATCATGTAAATTTCCTCATGCAAATCCCCATGTAAGAAAGCTGTCTTGACATCCATCTGCATAAGCTCCATATCCTCTATTGCCATAAGTCCAAGTACACATCTAAGTATGGTCATCTTCACAACCGGAGAGAACATCTCATCAAAGTCCACACCCTTCTCTTGCTTGAACCCTTTAGCAACCAAACAAGCCTTGTACTTAGGCACATCGTCACTTGTGACCTTCATCTTGTAGACCCATTTACATGGCAATGCTTTCTTTCCATGTGGCAAAGAAACCAAGTCCCAAGTCTTATTCTTTATGAGTGAACTCATCTCTGATTGCATAGCATACTCCCACTTGCGCTGATCCTCATGCATCATAGCCTCTCTGTAGCAAGAAGGCTCCCCGCAATTAGTAAGCATCACATAGTCTACCCCTGGAACAAATCTCTTAGGCGGTCTAGATACTTTAGATGTTCTTCTCAAGGGCATTTCAGCTTGCTGTCCTGCCTGTATATATCAGCCACATTTGGCTCATCATTGCCACAATATGTGATCCATCATCTGCTCTTGATTGTGTACCTGTGGGAGTACCTGGTGGCACCATTTCTTGCATATTTGGTGCATGGACAGCTTGCTGTCTATCAACATATGCGGGTGGATTCACATCCTGCATCATCTGCCCTTGATTGTGTACCTGTGGGAGTACCTAGTGGCACCATTTCTTGCATATTCGGTGCATGGACAGCTTGCTGTCTATCAACATATGTGGGTGGATTCACATCCTGGAAAGTGATTCTCCTCATTTCCACATCCCTCATGGGTGTCTTATGCATCTTCTTCTCATTGAAGACCACATCATGGCTTCGTATGATTTTCTTTGCTTTTGGATCCCAAAGACAACTCCTATCTGATCTCACGAGAAACACATATTGGTGACTTACACCAAACTTGTTGCATTGAAAACCTCACATCATTCTCAGAAAGCAAATTGTGACAAAGGAGGGTCGCAGAGATTGCCTTTGAACCATCATTGGGTAGATTTGTGACAGCAGCCAAGGGTGTGTGTATTGCTTGCGACAAAGGCGTTGATCGATGCTTAGCTAGCAGAGGAGACCCACACAGACGCTCAAATCATGGAGGAGATGCACACCGGAAGTGTGTGCTCAAAGCAACCTCGTCAAGCTGTCCAGATGGTGGGTGGGAAAATATGAGGAAAATATTGGAACTGGGTGTTGTAAATGACCTCCTCCCAAAGTCTTCTTGACTTCACGACTCATTCAGATCGAAAAGGGACTCCTTGCTCAGACACACACAAACACAGAGCCTGCTAAGGAGAATGAAGAGGCCCATGTTGATTATAGGTGGCAAGGCATGGAAATGCCTCCAAAAGAGTCACCGTGTCGTCATATCCGCCATGAAGAGAGAGGACGGCACACCACAGAGATGAAATGGGGGAGGTATAGTCTGCATTATGGTGGAGGTAAAAGCGCCATGAAGAGGATGGACGGAGGTAGGGAGAGGATGGACGGAAGTAGGAGAGAATGGACAGAATAGGGAGAGGTGTCAAGCGTAGGGACATGTTGTTTAGTTGTAGGTGTAGCAGAAGAGGTGTGGAGGGGAAGGTCTCAACAAAGAATGGAAGGAGGGAGACGAGAAGGAGCAGTGTTGGAGCTTGAGGTGATGAGGAAGGATGTTTGCATCTAGGGGCCTATAACTTACACTAGAAACTTACATTGGTGGGATGCCTTGCTCGAGGTTGAGGTGCGCAGATTGAGGGAAGGAGTATCCCAGAGGCACAAAGTATCCAAGGAAAAATGTAGGATTCAAAGCAGCACTGTTGGCTCCATCAAACATTCACTTGCCCACGCATTCCATTACGTGGGAACCACATCGGTGGGCCTTCTGGCAATGAAATGGTCTTTTGCCGAGAACCTTCATAATGGTAATAGGTGGCGTAGAAAGTAACCGGCTAGATTACTAGAATTGCACGAAAACCAACGGTTAATAGTTTGTTGGAGGGTACTGAACCAATGCCATTAGATCAAATTTTAATCAACGCCTCACGAGCAACGCTCGGTTCAAGCCATTGGATCTTAATGTGCATCCAACGGTGCCTAAAGGCAAAACTCTGAATGTCTTGACAAGTGGTGCAACGCGATCAACTTGCAGACTCCATCAATCTCGGCCATTTGATCCCAAATTCATCAACAGCATGTATGAACCGCCTATTCTCCACCGTAGATTGAGATCACTTGATCCAACGATAATTAGATCTAATCTTACATCTAGTGGCCACTCCTCGTAGCACACGCCACTTGCTTACGATACATGTGTAACAACCACCATCCACGACATTGACCATGTTGCCAAAACTACGCCCCTCCCTAGCGCCAGCGTTGGCGCAGGGAGGCGCTCTAAGGAAGATATAAACATTGGCTCCCAGAGTCGATTATTGGGAGGAAACCGAAAATCGGCGACAATCGGTCGGCAAGGGTTGACGGTTGAGGGGACGTGGTGGACATGTCGCAATGATGTGGCATGCGGTTTTGGCAACATGGTCAATGTCGTGGATGACGGTCGTTACACATGTACTAATAAGCAAGTAGCGTGTGCTACGAGGAGTGGTCACTGGATGTAAGAATAGATCTAATTATCAAAAGGTGCAATCCATGCAACGTTGGATCAAGTGATCTCAATCTACGGTGGAGAATAGGCGGTTCATACGTGTCGTTGAAGAATTTGGGATCAAATGGCCGAGATTGATGGAGTCTGCAAGGTGATCGCGTTGCACCACTTGTCAAGACATTTAGAGTTTTGCCTTTAGGCACCGTTGGATGCACATTAAGATCCAATGGCTTGGGGAAAATCCATCCCGATGCTTTCTAGTTATGGAGGATGGTTGCATGGGCTGCACAGCCTGCACTATCCACTTGTCCACCAATGGGAGAGGATCTTTCTTCCCAGGAGTCCAATGCTGGGCTGGAATCCGAGATTTCAAGCTCTGTGGGCTGGCATTTGACTCCCGGGGAGCCCCGCTGAGCCAGCTGTCGAATTCCATGGGGCTGCAAATAAATCTTCCGAGTAGGGCTCCCCCGAGTCCAAGGCCTTGTTAATTGCTGATTTGCTGATTAAGTATGTACTAATCATTAACTTTATCTCCCTTTCAAACACATGGCTATGGCGTCCTCCATGCTGTGCCTATATTCTCGCCCTTTCTTTGCCGTCAAACCCCCTGTCCTCACCACCCCTCTGCCTGATTTCGATCTCAGCTCACCATGTTGAGGAGATGGCTTCGGTTTCGGATCAGCGGGCGCCGGAGAGATCCACGAACGGAGCGATCAAGTTTAAGATCCATTCGGTCAACATTCCTCGCTACAACAAGGTCGCTTGTGTAGGTAAAGATTGCTACACGAGATTGATTGTACCCGGTTACTTTGAGGGAGGGAGAGGGAAGGAAGAGGGAGAGGGAGATGGAGATGGAGAGGGAGAGGGAGAGAGGGAGAGAGAGAGCGCGAGAGAGAGGGGAGGGGAGGGCGAGTAACAGAGAGGAAGAAATGGTGTGAGAGGTGACCGGATGTAATTGAAATGCATTGCTTGCTCAACTTCCAGGATTGCCACGGCGAGTTCTGCTTGTCGATCACAAGGAAGGCATCACCCCTTTTGACGACTCACAGAATAATAAGGACTCACAGAGTAAGAAGGATTCGCCCAGCGTCTCGAAAGCGTTTTCTCAACCAAGTATAAACGGGCCCGACGACAGAAGTCAGACTGCGTATGCAAAGAAGGGGTTGTCGTCACTGGATTGCGTAGAGGCCAAAAAGAGGAAAATCAGCGACAAATTGCTCTCAGGAGGGCGAGAATGGATGCCCCCGGAAGGCCAACCGAAGACTAATTCAAGAGTTCACCTTGGCCGGAAATCGTCAAAGGCACAGATTGGCATTCAGGAAAAAGAAAACGTTCATTCTTCTAATGATTATTGCAGACGGGACATCAGCAAGAAGGCATCTGACCAGGGCTCTGTGGAGAAACGACGACTGCGAGTATCGAATCAGCTCCAAAATGCTCCCAGGAAAGTTGGGGCCTCTCTAATAAAGGGGCTCCAAAAACAAAAGATTTTAACGCCTTCCCACCACGGATACGGGTCATCTTTGCTCATGCCTGAAAAAAATGCGGGCTCAGAAGTCTTCAGGTATATGGACTCCGAAGCATCTCCAAAGGCGGCAGAGCAAATGAGACCAGTGCAGGAGGCCTTATCATTCAGCCCAGCGTCATCTATCGAGTACGCAGAAAATGATGTATCAAACACGAACAGTTCGATGGACATTTCGCAAACCCTTCTTGGGGCATTCAGTCCACTTAGAGGAAGTGAAGGTAAACATCCCGCATTGCAGATGCAGGTCGGTTTGAAATCATCTATATCTTCAGGTATTTTGGGAGTGCGAAATCTAAGCCCACACCTTGTAGAGGCCAGCCAGGTAGAGGCTGTGTCTGCATCTGTCAGAGACGTGTCTTCTTCTATGAGCTCCCTTGCATTATCTCACAGCCACTCTCGTGAGGATTTAAATCCGGAAAAAGCTGGGGTGAAGGGAGAAAATAATCATCTCAACGGATCCTCCTATCTGGATACCAAAGAAGGTTTAGATGCTAGAGACCTGGCAGAAAACGAGAGAAGTGCATTTTCACTTGCTGGGCCTGCTGTCGAATTGAGTGGAAAGAAAGGATTGGCAGGTGCATTAGTTGCAAGTCCTGTGCTATCCTCTCCTCAGAGGGAAATCAGGGTTGTAAGAGAAACAAGGTCCCCTCAATCATCTCCTGAAAATGTTCCACCTCCATCTTTCGTTCATGGTACATCCACTACTGCCTGCTCCATTACTGTTCGAACAGCTTCTGCACCCATTATAACAACTGAACATTTTACAGGAGGGAATGGCTTCTCTTCCAACAAACTTAACCCCAGCCCAGCTGATAGTATTCCAAAGTCATCCCAATCTCAGGCACGTCAAATACCAGAGGAAAAAATGCATCTTCCAGTTAAAGAAGCTATGGTTGAAGGTGGGAAGTTGGAACCGGGGTATGACAAAGGTTCTCAAGACGTTCTTCCAACGTCTAAAGCAGGTATTACTAAGTCCACAATGGATTCTCGGAATAATCTGTCAGAGAAAAAGGCAGCCATCGGATGTGATAGCAAATTGCAGCAAAGAAAAGGGGGAGAAAATGATAACTTTGTCTGGGTGAACGGCAAAAGATATCAAAAGCTGAAAAAAATAGGAAGTGGTGGAAGCAGTGAGGTGTATAAGGTAATAGATCGTGACTGCACCATTTATGCACTCAAGCACATAAATCTAAAGAACCGTGACTATGCTACTGCTCATGGGTTTTATGAAGAAATCGAACATCTTAACAAGCTGTCCGGCAAACCATATATCATTCGACTGATTGATCATGAGGTATATGGCCTCCCCCTTCCCCCATCTTTCCCTCCGTCCCTCCTCCTTTAAAAAGAGAAGGGTAAAAAAGAAAAGCCCGGGGGGGCGGGGGGGGAGGGGGAGAGCGTAGGGATGAGTGTGAATGATTTATTGCCCTGAAGTAAATGAATAAAGTTTGCTGTTTGGCAGGTCTCAAATAAAAGAATATTTTCTGAGAAAGTAGACCGTTCTCACATAATCAGAGATGATGTCCATATCTATATGGTCCTTGAATATGGGGAAATAGACTTGGCACATATGCTTGTGGACAAATGGAAAGAAAGCAGCAAAGAAGTGGATGAGGCTTGGTTAAGATTTTACTGGCAGGTGCGTGAAAGGAACTCAAGCTTTTGAAAGAATGCAGTCTCTTTTCCTTCTGCGCTGTTTTATTTTTGGGGTTGATTGTATTAATTAAATCAGGGGGCTTCTCTCTCAAAACACACTAAAGACAGAACTACGCCTCCAGCACCTAGAAATGTATAGCAATAGGAACATGACTTGAAGGGAAGTGTATTGATTTCCCTCAGGACATCTGATGTTAATCTCACGGCCCACCTGTAGAGCTAATCCAATATCACCCTTGAGCTAGGAAATCAAAGTCTCACTGAAGGTAGAGCCACTATGCAGAAAGGCTTGGCATCCCATACCCTGAAAACATACCTTGAGGGTGTCACTGCATGAAGCGACATCTGAGGGCTCACAAAGAATTCCACCCATGATCATCATCATCCTGTTGGAATAGAGGGTACATTGTCCTGGACACATTGTATCTTTGAGGGAATTCGGGTTGACCCTAAAAAGGTCAAGGCCATAATTGAATGGCCAATACCGAAAAATGTACACGAGTTGAGATCCTTCCTAAGGATGTATAGTTATTATCGCGGATTCATTAAGAATTTTGCACGTCTTGCTTCTCCACTAACAGATGTGTTGAGGAAGCATTCCTTGTATGAGTGGGGAGAGGTTCACCAAGTAGCTTTTGAGGAGCTTAAGAGAACGTTGGTCACTGCACTAGTGTTAACACTTCCGGATATGGACAAAGAGTTCTTTGTTGTATGTACGGATGCGAGTGGTATCTCGATTGAGGCAATGTTGATACAAGAAGGCATCCCATTGCTTATGAAAGTAGAAAGCTTCAAGGGGCTGAATTGATATGTATCATGTACGAGGAGTTATTGGCATTCATTCATGCTTTGAAGTTATGGAAGCATTATCTATATGGTTCTTATCTATATGGTTTTGCTTTTAAAATTAAAACTGACCATCAAAGTATCAAGCACTTGTTTTCTCAACCCATTGTTTCTTCAAGACAAATCAAATGGGTTGAATATATTCAATCCTTTGGGTAACCAAATATCGAATATCAGCTAGGAAAGGAGAATTTAGTAGCTGATGATTTGAGTAGACAGCCCCAAGTTAATTACATTTTTGTGATTAAGGAGAAACACTAGGAGCGATGGTTGAAGCTTATCCTTTAGATGAGGACTTCGCTGAAATTTATGGGAAGATTCAGCGTAACGAGGTTGGGGAGTTAGAGGCCTATTCCATCGTGGATGGATACCTATTGTTGGGACGTGCCATATGTGTACCCAAAACATTTCGGTATATAGTCATGAGTGAATTACATGCGAGTCCATATTCTGGACATAGAGGCATTAGAGGGACCATTTGATAATATTGAGAGGTACTTCCATTGGCCTAAACTGCGCAAAGAAGTTTCAGCCTTCATTCAACAATGTGATGTATGTCAACGCATTAAATCTGACACAAGTAAGACTATTCGTCTTTTGCAGCCTTTGCCTATTTCCTCTGAAAGGTGGGAACATATTACAATGGATTCTGTGTCAGGTTTCCCCAACGTTGGTCAGTTTGAGCAGATTTTCATTGTTATAGATAGGCTGAGTAAATAGGCTCATTTTATTCCTTGCAAAAAGAAGTTGTCTGCTCCTAAAATAGCAAGGTTATTCATTAGGGAAATCTTTAGGTTACATGAGTTACCAAAATCCTTTGTATCTGATAATGATGCTCGTTGCATTAGCAACATTTGGACAGCCCTATTAGAGAATGTCAGAATCAAACTGAAATTTACTACAGCCTTCCATTCTCAAGGAGATGGACAAAGTGAGAATGCTAATCAAACCTTAACTACTTTTATGTCCATGACCAACCTAGAAGGTGGCAAGAATTCTTACCCATATTAGAGTTTGCTTATAATAATACTGTACATACTTCCACCAACAAAGCCCCATCGAAATCATAATGGGCAATGTTTACCCACTCCAATAACACACTTATGCTTGGGCACTGATGAGGACATAAGTGTTGCTTTGCTTGCTAAGTATGTCTTGCTAAGAGGTAAACAAAAGTTTTTGTTTACCTCTTTTTTCTTCTCTTTCATTTTCTCTTTTATTTTCTTTGTAGATTTTTGATCTTTAGAACAACAAAAATTCTAAATTTGTATGATTGGACTTATTCTAGTCTTACAAAGGTATATAAAAAATGTTTACCCACTCCAATAACACACTTGGGGGAGCGAATTTTGCATGTTGACCAGTTTGCTAAGGATATGTAATAGGTAATTGAGTAGGTAAAAGAACATATTAAGAAGGCCCAGGTTCGACAATCGAAGGCAGACAATAAGAAAAGAAAAGAATTTAATTACAAGGAGGATGATTGGGTGTCAAGTTAGCACCGAAGTTTTATGGTCCATTTCAGATCAGCAGCTTTATCCATAAGAAGGATCTAGCGCGTATGAGTTGAAATTATCAGCCCATTGGTGTATGAAGAGTATCTTTCATGTGAGCGATTTGAAGAGATACCATGGCGATACTTTTGCGTTTTTGGATACTCAGCATCAAGAAGAACCTGAACTTGAAGATGGGACTGCAGTTCTTATGCCGGAACAGACTGTGTACCATAAAGAGAAGTATTTACTGAAGTTTAAAAACCAGCCAGCTAGTGATGCACAATGGATGGAAGAAGAGTTATTTACAGATTGTTCACAGATACTCGCAGATTATAGGCGATGCAATTGCAGAAGTAACAAGAGAGAGTGCACGTAAGAGGAAGAAACAAGCAATAATTGAGAAGAGGACTTTTGCTGATTCAAGTAGGAGGGAGTGTCATGACAAGAGAAACGATTATTTAGTTAATTAATAGTCATGAGAACCTTGTTATTGATGTTAGGCGCCGATTTGATGGTGCGGTTATATGTTTGTATTTATGATTGATCAAGCAGTGTAAATAGTACCGCTAAACTATGTACCATTGGCTAATGATTAGTAATAAAGATGTGCACACGTGTCTAGGTCCCAGGTGCATTAGAGTGCATTAAATGGTAGGTGCAAGAGTCATAGGCTAAGGGTAGGTATAAATGGGAAGATGGAACTTGAGTGATCTCAAGGGACATTGATGAAGGGGTACTCCCCTTCATTGTGATCATTTGTAGCATTCTCTCTACCATATTGCATGCATCCACCTTCTCTCTCCCACCTTGCATTCTCACGAGGGCGCTCTTCCCCATTGGAGGGCCAATCGTCATTCAAATTCTGCATGCATTGCACACATTTTTATTCTTGAAAAGCTTGGAACTTCACTCTTTGATGCTCCTACAGAGATCTTGCCACGGGCAACAAATGGCTGCATATGGTTGCTTACTCGAAGACTCCATCGCTGATCCTAAGACTGCCTAGCACTCCTCTGGTTGTGTGCTCTGACAGTGGAGCTTCAGTGGCTTTCAGCAAGTGCTAGCTCCTCCACTGCTTTATGTAGGGGATGGACTGGTCTGTGCGCGTGGGCGGTGCTTGCCCCCCCTCGCACCTTTCCCCTCTTTCAGATGTGGCCGTCTTGGCTCAGATCTCATAGACTGCACAGTCTGTGGGACTGCCGACTGTCCACAGACTGGTTTATAATCTGCCCAACCAAATCTTAGGGCTATACATGCCCCAACTACTCCAGTACGTGGCCCCTTTGCTGGGTTCAGACATAGCCCCAGCTGGCCTACATTTCCGTTATCTTTTCTGGCAATTCTTCCACTGCATCTGCCGCCCATACAGCAGCCAGTCTCCATCTCCTTCAAACACCGACGGCTGCTGGCTGCTCACATGGCAGCCCTTCTGCTACCCATTTGTCAGCCTGTGATCCAGCTCCATGTGTTCTTCCATGCTGCCTTATAAACAGCCATGCCATCACATGCTTATGCTTTCCACATGTTAGCCTGTATGCTGACTGTATGACAGGTTTAGTGGATGTTCAGATCTGCCCACAGCAGCCTGTCATGCCTCCAATTCTATGCAGGCTTCATGTGCTTGTGCTCTCCTATTTTTGCTTTACATGCCTAAAACCATTAATAACATCTGTTTTTGTAGACAAAAGCCTTTGAAAGTTGCAGATAATTTGTGAATTCTCTTTCTGAGTAGCAGTAGTAGATCTTTCTTCTTTTAGAAGCAGAGGTGTCACATGCACCCCTGCACTTGGGTGCAAAGTGACACACTGGCTACATCGACAAGTGCATAATAGTTCCCTAATAGGAGTTTTTGTCGTATGATGTGTTTGTGAGCCCTTGTCTAGGGACAGTCAGGCACAAGCTACGTAAGTCAGTCTCTCAGCCTTAGGTCAAGTCAGAAGATCAGTCCTTGCCACTAGGACCCACTGGAGAACCGTAGGGTAGTGTTTCTATCTTAGATTTAGGTCCAGCCTAGGATAGGAGCCCTTCTAGGCCCCCTCAGGGCTGGAACAAGTGAAGAGAATGGCAGGGGAAGGGCTGCCTTTATAGGCTCCTCCCTAGGCTGCCATTTATGGGGCCTAGGGCTGCCTTTATGGGGCCTAGGGACCAGCCAGCCAGCCCCAAAAGCCCTCTAAATAGGGGGCCTCTAGGCCCTCTTTCCTCATTCAGTTCTCCCAACACTTCAGCCTCCTACAGCTCCTCCTCAGCCCCCTTTGAACAGCCTAACACTCACCCCCAGTGGCCTCTGATCAGCCTCAGCCCTTGGCATCAGTTCAGGAACGGGTTACGCAGCACATAAGACGGGGAGTCAGGACAGCGAACGGAGTAAGGTTTGGGGTCTGTTTTAGCAGCTCTTTTCAGTTATCTTTTACAGTTTTACACAGCTCATTCTCAGCTCTTTATTTCAGTAATCTCTCAGCTCTCTTATAGGATCTATCACTCCTAGCTTTCACTCTCTCTCACGTAGTAACCCTGCATTCCATTGTACAACACAAGCCTCTCCCTTGCCTTGTAGAAGCGTCCTACATCGTCAGTGTGGACAGCATCAAGGTCTTGGTATTGGTCAGCGTTGCCTCTCAGGTCTTTGGGTTTGCTATACGTGTGCACAGTGAGCTCTTCAGAAGCGCGTTTTTTGTGCTCTCTCGAAGAGTGTTCTTTGTATTTCTCAGTTCTCCAGGTATAAAGCAAATTCTCTCCTGATTGGGGGAGGGGGCCCTTAGTGGGTACAGGAACCCAATCGGTTGTCGACTCTTGCAGGGTTTTTTGCTAGTAGTAGAGGCTTT
Organism: Dipteris shenzhenensis; assembly: GCF_047967505.1. NCBI lineage: Eukaryota > Viridiplantae > Streptophyta > Polypodiopsida > Gleicheniales > Dipteridaceae > Dipteris > Dipteris shenzhenensis. The sequence goes on from NC_141611.1 coordinate 12,754,968, forward strand.
TCCGAGTTCCTGTGCAGTCCTCTCTCTCTCTCTCTCTTCTCCGCGCTGCCTCTCCCTACGCTCAGCCTCTCCCACTCCCTACGCTCAGCCTCTCCCTACACTCTACACCCTATGCAATCAATGCTCCCTACGCCCTACGCTTAGCCTCTCCTTACGCTCCCTGTGCTCCCTACGCCCAGCCTACCTAGCCACCCCCTCCCTACGCTTAGCCTATGCTCATACCCCGCTCAGCCTACGCTCTATGCACCCCGCTCAGCCTACCCCTACGCTCAGCCTACCCCTCTCAACCTACGTCCCCTACGCTCAGCCTACCCCTACGCCCCCTACGCTCAGCCTACCCCTACGCCCCCTACGCTCCCTACACTGAGCCTCTCCCTATGCTCAGCCTACCTAGCCACCCCTCTCTCTGCTCCTCCCACTCCCGCTTCAGCCCCTTGCTGCTTGCCACCTTAGCTTCTCCTTTGCCACCCTTTTTAAAAAAAAAAAAAAAAAAATCTCGCCACCTTAGCCTCTCCTTCTCCACCTCTTGGCTGCTTCTCCACCCCAGGCTTCCACCCCGCCTTGCCACCACCTCGCACTGGGCGTGTCTCCCATTATGGGAGGGGAGCCGGTGCTCCCGCTCCTAGTCAGACACTAAGATCTGCACAAAAAAAAGAAGAAGAAAAGAATAGTCCAAGAGAAATGGGGGGACATCGCCAAGAAAGACGACAACAACAACAAAAAAAAGCAATCAACACAATTGAAACTAGAGGATGTGAACATACGTTAGAACCGAAGTGGACTCGGGGTAGACAGCAAAGTAGAGGCAAGACCCGCCTTAGCTTCTTCAGCCTCTATCTCTACCTCGACCTTAGCTCTCGCTACAGTTTCAGTTTTAGTTTTAGCTCCAGCCTCAGCTTTCTCTCTCTCTATCTCTACTTCGACTTCAGGCCCAGCTCCAGTTCCAGTCTTAGCTCCCTCTACATCTACGATCAGTGACATACTCATGCCCATGGCGCCGGTTGTTGTTCCCTTCCCCTCCTCTTCTGTTACAGCTCTCGCACCGCTTATGACCCCTACTTCGGAGGTGTCATACACTATTCCGCATTACGCTTCACTCTCCCCTCTCCCTCTCAGTCAGCTCACGCTCCCACGCCCCGTTGGGACTGCCTCATCCATTCCATTGTCATCTCCGTTCCTCACCTAGTTCACCTAGTCACCGTCGAGTTTCCAGACTCAGTCCCACACTTTCATGCCATAGTCATCACAGTTTCAGCATGGACATGGGTGGGCTGATACACTAGAGGCCTGTGAGACCTTGCTCATGGAGATACATAGTTTTTGTGAGCGTGAGATGGAGCTGACTTGCTTCGCATGGGAGTAGGTCCGCTTCATCCAGGAGGAGAGCCGCATCATACAGGAGCAGGCTAGGGCCATTCGGGAGCATGCGGGTCTTATTCAAGCACTCAGATAGGATATCATGCAACTCCGACAGCAGGTCACAACCATACACACTGTCTCAGGGAGTACCCCGGTGGTTGAGGCACAGATTGCGAGCATGCAATCTGCTATTGAGGAGACTTTGAGATGGGTTGACGTCGCCAAACGAGAACCCGCAAGGGTAACCATTTCGGCTACCCTCATGGAGCAGCAACAGAGAGTGAGTAAGGCTCTCAACATTAGAGTACGCGGGATCCCATGCACTGAGGCTACACCGATGGTAGATGCGATTGCGTTCGTGGCCGCTACCTGGGGTGTAGCTGAGCATAGGGTTCCATGACACTCAGACATGACTTTCAGCTCTACGACGCATGTCAGTCCTTCGAGATCAGCCAGCGATCTCTATAGATGAGGACCTCACACCTCTACAGGTTGAGGAGAGGTGTTCTTTGTTGCAGTAGCGGGATCAGGCCTGGAAGGAGGAGACGTGGGTAGTGGTACGAGAGGGACGACTTCTTACAGGCCCCTGTAGGACACCTGCCCCTCTCCTACATAGGAAAGCGGGGTCTATGAGACTCAGATATTCGAGACCCTGTCGTGCACCATTTGGAATTGTAATGGTACCTTATGGTCAGAACCAGGGAACTTCTTGTAATCCTATACAGGCCATGACATAGTCTTTTATACAGAGACACATCAGAGTCCAGAGCGCCCTCTTCCAATAGTCAGCGGATATACATGGGAGTCTGCCTACAGAGATGAGACGAGGGGTACAGGAGGAGTTCGAGGTTTAGGTGGAGTTGCAGTCCTTTTCAGATTTACACTTCGGGGGATCATTTCAGTAGAGCAGAGAGATACACATTCTAGATTTCTTTGGATTCGGATTCAACACATGGACAGTCGGGATCTGTTTGTCGTAGTTTGCTACTCTTCCCTTGAGACCTCCCACTTTGCGAGAGATATCCGAGGTGATAGATCCAACTACAATATCCCATTCTCATAGCTTATTCCCCAATGATCCTTACATTCTTCCTTAACCTTGTGCTTGGGTTTGGTACATTGCAACACAAAGATGAGACATTCCCATTTGCTGCTCTTTATCAGTCCATCGTTGACTTCTCTAGCCGCGGAGAAGTCCTCCTAGTGGGGGACTTCAACGCGAGGACAAGGGCCCGTCAGGTACCACTTCTTGACTTCAGAGATGATTCCACTCTACTGTCAGATATTGACCTTGAGGAGGCAGGTATGCTACGGGTTTCTTCTGACAGGTGAGGTCCATTCTCATCTTATGGGTAGGCCCTATTAGACCCAGCAGGATACATGATCTCATTATCTATAATGGTCTTGATAGATGGCCCGCTTTAGGTGGTTTCACATGCTTTCCACATGGGAGGGGGCACCAGTGTTGATTACATCATGGGATCCCCCGTCTTCACATCTCGCATTACTGACTTCACTGTAGCACACCTCTCCCCAGGGAATGATCATACATACTTTTCTTTAGCATCTCCACCTCCCTTTGCATAGCACCTTCCACCCTACTCAGTGCTTACTCCACCTACCACGATATACGCTTTGATCGGGATCACTCACCTTCTTACTCTAGCCGTTTGTACATACTTCTCGCTTATATTGACTTCATACCTCTTTTAGAGGATCGTGCTGCCCTTGTCACCCGCTCACTACACGAGGTCGCCATTCACACTTTCTTCCACACCACCCGCTCCACCCGCCTACCACCCCTTGAAACCGTACCCTGTAATAGTTGGTACGATGATGAGTGTAAGGCTTTATGCCATCAACTTAGATTCGAAACCAAAATAGTCTTCTGAGCGCATCAGATATGCTACACGGATACCATAGATTGGTACAGAGGAAGAAACTAGACTTTGTTCATCGGAATGAGGAGAAGCTACTGAACATTTTGTTTAGTAACAACTCTAAGGACTTCTGACGGAGATTTCTAGAAGGACAGTCCCCTCCGCCACTCACTGACACTCAGATTTGGTTTGATTATGCACGCACACTTTATGACATCCCAAATCAGCCAGTCCCTAATCTCTCACACATGCCTCACCCCACATCTTGCACCCTTTTCACTAGAGGAGGGGTAAAGGATGCCGTAATGAAACTTCGTAATGGCCAAGCGAAGGATCATGAGGGGCTATGCACTGAGTTCATTGCATATGGGATTAACCTCCTGGCCTTCATCTTAGCAAATCTTTTTAATAAAGCTTTTTGTTTGGAGTTTCCACACACTTGGACCATTAACACTATCTCACCCATCCGCAAGGTAGGGGATTCCATGAGCCCGGAGAACTACAGGACCATTATGATTTGATATGTCATGTCCAAGATTTATGCATCAGTACTTGACTCCGAGGTTAGCAGACTTGCAGAGTGTCGAGGACTTAGAGCAACAGGACAGGTTGGATTCTGGCGTGATCATGGAACCATGGACCACATTCTCACGCTTAGATGTATCATCAAGGAGGCGAGGTCACGGAAGCAAAGCGTTTATTGTTACTTTGTGGATTTTCGCAAGGCATTTGACACGGTTCCGAGAGCCCACCTCATACAGCGCCTACATGTTAGAAAATACCCAACAGAGGGTACACGCAGCGGAAGACTTATAGTAATGCCCAGGAGCTCACACAGTGTGCGGTGTGGTTGTGGAATCACAGACTTCTTTACTTATGTGCATACAATAGGTGTGCAGACTCATCAATAGACAATGGACCAACCAGATAGAGAAACCACCAAAATATATATTTCCGTCCAAAATTATGGACACAATACAAGAGAGATAGATCCAGAGTCCCACCAATGGTGTGGTCCTCTGATCTTACCACAAAGTCCTCCTCCTATCTGCTGGCTATCTCTAGACTCGAGTCCGCGTGCTCCACCTCGAGCGTGAGTAGACTTTCCGTCTAGAATGATCCTCTCCACCTTGCTGTCTGGAAACCAGCCTAGATGGGCAACCTCTTGCAAGCTAGGTCTGCAGCACAAGGTACTTCTTTCTCCTTCTGACTGTAGGCCCAAAGGTAGCCCTGCTGCTGCTCCTTCTGCTGGTGGAATTGCTGCTCCAGATGATGATGAAATGAGGCCTGAATGACCTCTATATATACCCAAGAGCCTGGCCAGCCAACCGACCCAGCAGCCCTAGAAAGGGCCGACTGCTGGTCGGTTCAGTCCCCTGCCCCTGGCCGACCAAAACCGACCCCGCAGCTCCCCATTTATGGGACTGTGGGCTGCCCTTTTGGGGCTCTCATTACAAGGGCCCTTGGTGCACCTTTCAAGGGCAGATGCCCTATAAATACAGGGTCCAGCCCAGCCTTTGCTCCCCCGCCTTGCCACGTGGCCCTGCGCCACTGTCTGCCTCCATGTGAGGCCTGTTCCAGCCTGCTGTGCTGGCCTGCCAGGTTTCTTTCCAGGCCCCAAAGCACTGCTGTTCCTGCTGCTGTCATTGCGCCTTGTCCAGGGCTTGCTGCAGGTCGAGATCTTGCCTGCAATCCTTGCCATCCGGGTCGCTTATTCCGTGATTGCATCCTGCCATGAAGGCGCCTTGAGATGCCTGTGTCAGGCCCTTCACTAGCACTTGGGTGCCATGCTTTTGTGCTTAGGTTCACCCCCCCCATGCTCTCCTCATATGGGGGCTTACAGATGGGGAGGTGACCTTCCCAACACTACAGGACTTGGGTTGTGACCAGAAGATCGTTTGGGCTGTCATGGCACTTTATGAGAGAGTTTGAGGTAGAGTTCGAGCAGGATCGGGGTGGACAAACGAGATCATGAGTACCATTGGGGTCAAACAAGGGTGTCCTTTGTCGCCTATCTTGTTTGGTCTCTACATTGACGAGCTTGAGACAGTGATGCAGACACAGGGGTGTGTAGGTTGCTCTCTTGCGGGCACGCTGATCTAGATATTTCTCTACGCAAATGACGTGGCTCTCTTGTCTTTCTCAGCAGAGGGGCTTCAAAGACACCTAGATGCACTACAGTCCTTTTGTGAGTCTCATGATTTGAAGGTCAACCAGGGTAAAACCAAGGTCATGATCTTCAATACATCTCGAGCCATCATGCGTCAGGAGCAGTTCACATTTGAGGGGTCATTTGGTGAGATAGTTTCATCATGCACTTATCTTGGGGTTATCTTCTTCGGACCCAGCTTCACTATGAGATCCGCGATGCAGGCACGCTTGAGTAGAGGGTATGCTTCATTGGCCAGACTAGAGAGGCAGTGCTTCCGCTCGCACTTTCAGGATCAATGCACCAAGGGGTTGCTTTTTGACTCCTTGGTTCGTCCAGCGAGAATGTATGGCAGCCCTTGTTGGGAGCCAGACTTGTTGGATACAGAGTGGGCCTGTGTGGAGCACAGTTACGCTGAAATGCGTTTCAGAGCCCAGCCAGGCCTGAAATGCCGTTTCAGAGATGAGCCGTTTCCTGAAACGCGTTTCAGGGTCTGAAACGCGTTTCAGGGTCTGAAATGTTTCGGGACCCTGAAACAGCTGCTTGAAACGTTTCAGCCAGTCTGAAACGCATTTCAGAGCTCTGAAACGTCACGTTTCAGACAAGATAGGCTGCCAGGTCTCCAACATCCTGCGAAATGCGCCGCTAGTCCCGTTTTTTGCCTTTCTGCTTCCGATTTTGGCTTCCTTCCACTCCTTCAGCCTCATAGTACATACTCTCTCCAGAGTCCATCCATCCTCAAGGTTTAGGGGCCCTCCTTCAGCCCCATTCACTCCTTTCCTCTCCTCTCTCCTGAATCCTGCTTCAGCCCTCCATCATCATCTTCTCCCCTCCAGCCCTCCTTCAGCCCTCCTTCAGCCCCCTCTTTCAGCCCTCTCTTTCATCTTTCTGTTCCCTCCTCTTTTAGGCCCCACTTTCAAGTTTCAGCCCTCTCTTTCAACCCTTGGCTCTCTTTGCAGTTTCAGCCCCCCTTTCAAGCAACAAGCTTCCATGGCTTCAAGACACCCTACCCCTGAGTCTCATTTGGAGGTAGAATTCACCCAATCAGATTTTTGGTGGAGTCAAGTCGATCTCCTGGGTGGCTACGACTCCAAGAAAGGAGGCACTCGCAAGTTCATGTGCAGGTGTTGTGGATTGAAAAGAGGTGGGATTCCTGATAGGGTGAAGGCCCATCTTCTTGGACAATATGTAATGAAATATCCGAGGGAGAGAAAGCAAGGTTGGCACGAGAGGTCGAGGCATTCCTTCCGCGAAGAAAGCTAGGACTATTGCATCCACTGGTGGAGGAGCTACTTCAGGTGCTCATATGGCTACTGCAAAAAGGAGTCCTCTTCCCTCTGCTGCTGCTACTACAATTTCATCTTCTGGGAGTGCACATGTTCTTGGAGCTACAGGTTCTACTCCTATTGCATCTCCTTCACCTCTCCCACCTACACGAAGGCAAAGCACCCTTTATACTGCATGGCATCCACAAAGGAAGGCACAGGTAGATGCAGCCGTGGCCCGTTTCTTTTACTCGAATGGGATTAGTTTCAATGTGGCACGGTCTGCTTATTTCAAGGAGATGGTGACTGAAATTACAGCCTTTGGGCCCACATACACCCCTCCCACTTTTGATGCATTGAGGGGAAAGCTTCTAGAGGATGAGGTGAAGGCAGTTAATGAGGCCATTCAGCCTGTTAAGGAGAAATGGCATAAGTATGGGGTCACTTTGGTAGCAGATGGCTGGAGTGATGTACGTAGTCGATCACTAGAGGGTATTTTGGCATATTGCAGAGGATCTTCTTTGTACATACACTCCATAGAGTGCGGAGTACAACAAAAAACAGCAAATGTTTTGATGCAGATGTGGGCAGATGCAGTGGAGTATGTGGGCCCGTCTAATGTTGTGCAGTTGGTTTCAGATGGTGAAAATACCAATAGGGCTGCAGGTGCATTATTGGAACAAAGGTACCTCCATATTCAATGGAGTTCTTGTGTTGCCCATTGTTTGAATAATTTGTTGAAAGACATTGGCAAATTACCTTGGGTAAAAATTGTAATTGATAATGGAAGAGAGATAGTTGGGTTCATTACACGCCATCATTTTTCTCTCTCTTTGTATTGCACCTATGCAAGGAAGGAGCTTTTGAAGTATGTAGAGACAAGGTTTGCATACAATTATGTGATGCTTCGCAGACTCATTGAAATGAGACCTGCTCTTAAGCAGGTTGTGGCAAGCCCACAGTGGGATGCATGGCCCACTTCAAAGCAGGCTCTTGGGATATTGGTGTACGATTTGTGCATAGGCAGCGATGACTTTTGGGCTGATGCATCACACTTGTATGACTTGTGTAGCCGATTGTCTTGTTGCTAAAAAAGGTTGATGGAGACATGCCTTTTATTGGCAAGGTATATGAGGGGATGGATCGTATGATAGAAAATATCAGAGTGTTAGAGAAAGATCCCCACAGGTTGAAAGAGCTGGAGGACTTGGCTGTGACTAGGTGGAATCAGTACACTCTCCCATTCATGCAGCTGCATTTGTGTTGGACCTAGAGTTTCAACACAAGGCAACTGCACAACAAAGTGATGCAGAGGTGGTCCGTGGTTGGAACCTCACTCTTCAGAAGATGGTGCAAATGCCAGAGGCTCGCCGGACAGTGAAGGACCAGCTCACCAATTACCGCAATAAGGAGGGCATATTTGGATGGCCAGATGCCCAGCATGACAGGTAATCCTAACTCATTTAAATTCTTAAATTTTACTATTTAATGATTCATAATTTTCAGATTTCATGAGCTTTGCCATATATCTGAATTTTATGATCTTTCAAATTTCAGATTTCGAGTTGGGTCTGTTACATGGTGGGAGGATTATGGAGCTGATTCCCCACAGCCGCAAGCGCTTGCCATTCGGATTCTCAGCCAGGATTGTAGCTCCTCCTCTTGTGAGCGCATGTGGAGCAGCTTTGCCCACATCCATACAAAGAAGAGGAACCGTCTCAAAGCACACAAGGCGAACGATCTTGTCTTTGTTAATGCAAACTTGCGTTTGCTTAACAGGATGAGACAAGAGTACACTCATGACAAGTTCATTGGTTTTCATAAGCTTGATGACACCCTCACTGATGATGATGAGGAGGGGGAGGACAACGACGACGACGACGACGACGAGGAGATGGCAGTGGAGGAGGAGGAGGAGAAGGAGGAGGAGGAGGACTCTTGAGCAGCTGAGCTATCTAGATTCGAGAATCTACATTATGGATTTCGATCATATCATCAGGGATGTAGCGGTTGGCCTTAAGGCTTAGAGCCTAGGCTTTTGGGAATCTGAATTTTGTACTTTTGACTCTTGAGTCTTGAGTCTTGACTCTTGACAATGAGACATAATAATATATGAATCATATATTATATTGCCTTTGGCATTTTGTAACTTGTCAATCTTCAGCTTTTCTCATTGATTTCAGATTTGTCATTTATATTTGTAATATGTATTGCTCACTGCTAAGTTAACTTCTAAGCTCCAAGTTCTAAGTTATAATTTGTAACTTGTTCTAACTTCTAACTTCTAAGTTCTAAGTGACATTGTGCCATGTGGTAAGTATTATGCACTATATTTTAAGTTACAGGTAGGCTGTAGGCTGTAGCATTCTAAATGTGTGTGTTCTCATCTCCAAACTCCCTTTTCTAAACCTCCCTTGCTGACGTGGCGTTTCCCCGTTTCAGCCCTCCCAGAAATCCCGAAACGTTTCCGTTTCCGTTTCCCCTAACTATGGTGTGGAGCGGCTATAGGTTCTCATGTTATCACGGATGATTCGTGGTAAGTCATCCGTTTCTCACCAGATCATTCAGGCTGAGTTTGGGTCACCTCCTTTACAGCTAGATGCTGCATTTTAGGTCATCACGTAGCTGTACTGAGCTAGGGAATATGGGGATTATACCTCAGGGCGTAGTAGGCTACCATGGATAGCTCTATCCTCTTTTATGGCATTTGCAGCAGGAGGAGACCAGAGGTGCTGGTATGCACGTACAGAGAGATGGCTTGAGCGACTGGGGCTCCACATGGATAGACTACCTCCCTTTCAGTACAGCATGGATGCTCTGTTTTCTCCCCTCCTATCACAGGAGGTCAACCAGGTTATCCGTGAAGATCTACTACAACTACACACATTTCGGACCTAGTTGGGACGAGTGAACTCCTAGTGAAGCTTAGCTTCTACAGAGATCACTTCTTACATATCACAGCGGAGGGTTTCATTGACCCACCAGGATACACGCAGATTCATCTACCCCACTCGTTGAGGATCTCTCTTGGGCAGTTCTGAGTCTCTTCACACAGACTTCGCATCGAGAGCGGCAGAGCAGAGCGACTACCCAGGGAGAGGCGCATATGTACACTGTGTGACATGCATGAGGTTGAGACAAAGGAACATTTAGATACCACAAAAATTGATTATGCCACTTCACCTAACCCACACAACTTTGTAACTTCTTAACATTCTATGGGACCTTGGCCTTATGGATGGCTTCCATCTTCCTGTGACCTATTGACATTCTCTCTTTTGAAATAATGTTACCTAGTAACACTCCTCTGTTTACTGCTGCAAGCACACACTTTGCTAGATCAAAGCTTAACTTGGCGCTTTTGCACTTCTCAAAGCACATCCCCAATTGATCTAGGTTCTCATCTTTCTTCCCAAATATGCTAAATTTATCCAATAGCACCCACATGAATGTGGTTGGATATTGATCAAAGTCTTCTGCATCCATGACTGAAATGTTGGTGGTGCATTCTTCAATCCAAATGTCATGACAACCGTCGCATGTTACATTGGTATCAAAGCTTCGGGTTGTATCCAGCTTGACATTGCAAGTGTATGGTTGTGTTGAGATCTAGAAAGGACACAATCAAACATCATGGAAGGGTCAGAAAAAGGACTCAACCTTGAAGACTTTGAAGAGGAGAGACTACCAACAAGATACGCTTCCGCCAAGTGCTCAAGAAGTGATGGCGAACCTTCTAGCGCAGAATCGGGTCCTCCTACAGCAACTCAAAGAACATTCATCCGAGCTAGAAGAAAGCAGAAGACAATTGGACCAGACAAAACAACGTCTGGAGGAAAAAGAAGCAGAAAAGCCAATGGAAGAAAGAGGAACCATAGATTTCAAAAAACTGCTTTTATTGATGCGTGAGGAATGCAAGAATGAGGAGGCACTGCGACGCGCAGAGCTCACCCAAGCAGAGAGGCAACAAAAGCTAGACGGAGAGGCGATGCTTCTCCAACACAAACAGATCTCAGCCGCTATGTAGACAAGTTTGAGCGCAGCAGCCGTCACCGCCATAGCTTCGTCTTACAGGAAATGCACTCAGCTCCTATGGCAGGACATGTGGGTATTACTAAGACATATGAAAAGGTCAAACAGAGCTTTATCTGGGATGGCTTGTGGCGGGATGTAGTTAAATTTGTCAGTGAATGTTTGCCCTGCTAGCAGAATAAAGTGGACAGCCGGTTACCCGCGGGTCTCTTGCAGCCATTACCTATTCTAGAAGGCAAATGGACTCACATTGCTATGGATTTCATCACAGGGTTGCCTTCCATAGAGTGGGGATGGGATTGCATTTTGTGGTGGTTGACAGAATGACAAAGCAGGCCCATTTCATACTCACTAAGACCCGTTATTCAGCATCACAGGTTGCTTGGCAGTTCATCGAGCATGTTTTTTAGCATCATGGCTTCCCTCGGGAGATTGTCAGCAAGACAGAGATGCAATATTTATGGGTTACTTTTGGCAGAAATTATTTATAGCAGTGGATACTTCTCTTACACCTAGCACTGCTTATCACCCTGAGACGGATGAGGCATTTGTGTTATGACACACAGAATTCTTGGGATAAGTCGTTGGCACTTGCTCATACTGAGCAGCCTCATCAGTGTCGTGCAATATATCACGAGGGGCATGCTTCGGTGGCATGGTGACTGGCCCTAGAGAGAGGAGCTCGAATGCAGGCAAGGAGAAATGGATAGCAAAACCTTGCGTAATGAGCACCTGAGAGAGTTCGTGGAAACACGAAAATATCGATGGAGAGGCTCCGAAGAAAGGTCGTCGAAGAAGCTTCGAAACGTAGCCAAAATGGCTCCAAACGGGTTGTAAAAGGTCCCTAAAAGAGGCTGAAAATTTATCTTTTGACCTCTCTTTTTTTTAAAAAAAAGGGAGGGGGGGGAGTTGGGGGTCCTAAATCACCTAGGACAGTTAGTACTGCACTAACGTTAGACCTCTAGGACAATTAGGACTCCTAGGATTGTAAACCCAACCTGCCTAGTTAGGTTGATCTAACCAAGGCCACTAACTAAACCCAACCTTAACCCAATCAGCCTAACCTAACCTATAATCTAACCAAGCTAACCTAGGTCAGGCAGAGGAATTCAATAGCGCAGAGCGGCATTTGCGTTGGCACGAGCACACATGCAAAGCACGACGTCGAGAGGCGGACGAGGCAGGTGTGAGTTGTTTTCAAGCAAGGCTTCAGACATCGCCGCTCTTCAGGATGACCTCAAGCAGCGAGCAGAGAGGTTGTAGCTGGCGATGCTGAGGAGGTCGATAGACTCTTGAGGGAGGCGCTGAATTCACGAAATTGGCTTACGGTGCTGCTGGCGCTCACAGGTGATAGGCTTGTGGGTTGACGGGGTCAAGAAAATTGGCGCTCGAGATAAGAATTGGCGCAGCTAGCAGAGGCTGAGCACTCGTTTGGTTGGAGCCCAGCTAGCTCTTAGAAGCTAGCTCCTCTGGGAGTCTACGTACGTTAGCAGCTCCTCGATTCATTAGCAATTGGTTGATGTATGGGCGTTGAGGGACATTGTGGGCGCTTCACCTACGACGGACCTGGTATAGCGCAGATGCATTCGGTTGGAGCTGACGCCCAGTAGAAGCTGCAGCTACTTGATTTGAATGGAGCGACAGACACGGGTGGTCACAACCAGCAGAGGTTCGGGATTGGTGAATTGCTTGAAGAGGAAGACAAAGGTGCCAGAGTTGAGGCTCTGATACCAATGTAAGAAAGGGAGAGAAAGGGGTTAGAATTGGTAGGAGGGAGAGAAAGAAAAGGGGAGAAGGTGAGGGAAGGGTAGAGGAAGGGGAAGAGAGAGAGGAAGAGAGAGACAGAGAGAGATTGGGAGAGGGAGTAGGCAACACGTAGGAAGAAGGAAGGGGAGGAGTAGATAGGATTAGATGTCACATCAAATGGTACCATACAAATCATTAGGGTCTGACTTATATAATCCCCCTTCTTTCTCCTATCTTACCATCGATTTTCCTTCTTTTTTCCCACCTATTTCCCACCTAATTCCTTGCTATTTCCCACCTTCATTACATCCTTTTTCATTGCTTTTTGAAACATGATTTCGTGTACGCTTGTGAACGCTTGTGAAATGGCCCCTCTTACCAATAAAAAAATATAGCCGCTTGTCGAGCGGTGATAATCTAGATCCCATGCCCAATCGGGATCAGCATAGCCCGGAAGATTGGGTGATGTAGTATGGTAAGCAATCCCATATTGTGATGCTTCCTTTAGATGGCGTAGCACTCTCTTGGCAGCAATCTAGTGTTGACATCCAAGGTTGTTCATGAACTATGCGAGTTTAGTGACAGCAGTGGCAATATCGTGTCGGGCACACACCATGGCGTACATCAAGGAGCCTACCAAACTTTGGTAAGGGATGGATTGCGTTAATTGACGTTTATCTTCATGGGAGGGGCTTTGCTCTACAGTGAGCTTGACATTTGGGTCGAGTGGTGTGCAAATGGAGACAGAGTTGAGCAATATGTACCGATCGATTGGGCATAGTCTAAATTTAACGTTGCCAGTGGAGATAAGTACGCCTTGTGTTGCAATGTTGGTGAATTTGAATGCAAAGACAGTTTTGAAGGTTTCTTGAGTCTGCCATGGAGAAGAAAATTTTGAGCTTCAATTTTGAATAGGTTGTATGTTGTGCAGAGGATTATAAGGTCGCCGACATAGAGGGCAACGACATGTAGCGGTACACACATATAGGCTGGGATCAATATAGCACGATTGAAGCCATGATCAAGGAAGTATTTGTCAATCTTCATGTACCACGAGTGCCATGCTTGTTTCAGGCCGCAGAGTGCTTTACGAAGTCAACAGAGCATGCCCGGGGCTTGAGGGAATCCAAGCGGAGGCTGGATGTATATCTCTTCATCTAGATCCCTATGGAGAAAGGTTGTTTGGCCGTCCATTTGGTGGATGTGAATGTTGTGCATGGTGCCCCATGCCTTGAAATGGACCTGTCAGGTGCATATTTGATTATGTAAACCCATTTATTGCCAATGGGTCTTCGTGTAGGAGAAAAGGGGACCAGGTCCCATGTATGATTATTTTGAATTAAAAGAAGGTTATTATCGATTGTTGCTTCCTACTGTAGCCAAAAGTCGGATGCTTGACCTTCGTGCAAGGTGGTGGGTTCATGAGGCATGGAAGCTTGAACCAAGAAGAATGATGCATTGACACGGAGTGGCGGTTGACGGATTCATGTTGATCGATAGAGAGATGGCATGGAGAGGACGGTATGGTAGGGGTATACATGTCAGTTGATGGGGCGGGTGTGGAAATGTGTAGGTCAACCATGAGATCGGCAGTGGAACTGCTGCTTTCTACATGTTCAAAGGTGGGACAGGGGAGACAATATTGATTGGTGGGGGCATTGGTTCCTTACGAGGGCGATGGACAGGTGGAGTTGGATCGTGAGCAAGTGGTGGATTGGATGGAGTAGAAGGCACAGGATTTGCCATGTGGTGGGAAGTGAAGGCGGGACAGAAGATGTGGGAGTTGCCACTTGGAAAGTTGGGGTGATGGGAATAGGAGTAGCATTAGGAAGAGGAGATAGCTGCATGGTGTTATTTGTGAGTGGACGTGGCATATTTGGGAGAGGGACGTTAGACTCAATGAAAATCACATTGCGAGAGTAGAGTAGGTGGCGTGTTGAAAAAATTTGTACCCTAGTGCATGTCGCATAGCCGATAAAAATGCTTGCCTCCCCGCGTGGGTCCAGCTTGGAACGTTGCCTTACCGGCACGTGGAAGAACACACGGCACGCGAACACGCACAAATGGAGAACATGTGGCCGTTTGGCATGTCACAAAGTGTATGGGGGAGGAGAGGCGAATCGGAGTTGTTGGAGCATGAGTTAATAGTTAGATAGAAGTCAATTCAGCTGAACCGACAAGTATTTGGGCATATGTTCATGGTGTATCATGCAGCGCGTCATCTATATGATGACCCGATTCTTTTATTTGGAGATACCATTTTGCTCTGGCGTTTCAACGATTGTGAACTTGCGATGGATACTAGTTGTGGAGCAAAAATCGTTGAATGGTTAATTGTGATATTTGCCACCATTGTTGGATCGAAGGCGCTTAATGTTTTGCCCAATATTTATATTCGTGAAACTTGACAAAAGCTTCACCCTTCTGTTTTCAGAGATTATTGTCTACTTCCCTAACCACAGTTAGTTAGTGTAGTTTTGTCACTTACACAAAACCACCTCCACACTTGTAGTTTTGCTATCTTATCTTTTGTACTCTACGTTTTTCTCTCTACTCCTTTGCATCTTCTCTTGCTCCATCTTCAACACAGTCATCCTAAAGCTTGCTGCTACCTAGATAATAAAGGCCATCCTTAATCATGAATTGGATTGGTCCTCACTCCTCCTTAGAAACTTTCCCTTAGTTAAATCAATGAGGGCGCCTAGATGGAAAAACTTTCCAAAACTTGCTACTATTTGCAATCCAGAACCTTACACCACTAAAGGAAGCCAACTTTGGAGATCTCTTTGGGGCTCTTTTGAGGCTATCCAAAGTCAACTAGTCTTTTAAGGGAAAGGACCTTTTATGGATTTAGACTCTATATGGGTCTCTGCTATTTTTAAAAGCTATCATTTTCAATGACAGTGACTTCCTGGTAGTTAGTATGATTTTTAGAAAAGGACTGCATTCTTGGGAGTGACTTTTTGAGTGATGGATGGAAAACTTGGCTAGAGATCAAGAGGCAATTTAGATTGACAAACAAGGAAAGAAATCTGGTAAGGGGAAGAATCATGTTGTGGTTAGAGGAGATATAATGGAAAAGGGGTACTTTAGTCTTTCGTGGCTTGGTGGAAGGAATTGAGTTGGGTAGGCTTCTTCTCGTTCCTACCTCCAAAGAGGACTTTGATGAGGTTTTCAAAAGATGGACAACTAATGACAGTAAACACAGATGGAAGAATGGATTTCTTCAAATATGGGACAGAGGGATTCCAGAGAAGATTTCAACACTCCTTTGGCTAATCTTACACAAAGTGTGTGGACAATTCTAATGATTTGGTAAAAGGAATGGGAGTGGTAAAAGGTGTGCAAGTTAGTTTTAAAGGAAGATGCTTTCCACGTCTTTGTGGCCTGCCCTATTGCTAAGAGAGTTTGGAAGCTTATCCAATTCCACTTAGGTGAACCTGTAAACTAGAAGGCCATACTTCTTGGGAATGTAGCTGAAGTCAGTCAGAGCAAATGTCTATAGTGAGGGTTCATGCTTTGTGGTTCATTTGGCTTTGCAGGAATAACTTCTAGTTTAATGATATCGTCTCTAAGCTTGAATTATATTTCATGAAATGGTTGAAAAGGCATAACCTTCTTGCTCTTAATGATGATTATGGTACTGACGTTGTGCTTATTTTAATTTGGTGGTTCCACAAGCCCATAGGTTGGTGGACTAGCAGATTTTCAATAACAATGATGCTCTGAAACAGTTGCAAAAAGAAATCACTGCTCATGACTAGCTTTTTGATACTTGCAAAGTGTCATGACAAGAGAAATTACTAATTCGTGATTAGTAGACATTAGAGCATTGTTATATATTATACACCAATGGTGTAACATGTATTTGTATTTATGATGGACACTGACTGATTTATTATGGTGGTGGATCATCTCAGTAGATAGAACTAGTCGAGTTGGAGCCATTGCTTCAAACGACATCAAATTCGGACATGTGACACTTATTTTGTTAATAAAGAAGTGCACACATGTGTCTAGGTCCTAAGGGCAATAGGAAGGCAAGGGTGCATTAAGGTGCATTGAATGGTTGGTGGATTAGCCAATGATGCTCTCAAACAGTTGCACAAAGAAATTACTGCTAATGACCAGCTTTTTGATACAAGTTCCAAAGGCTCCTCTTTTGTTGCAGGTCAAAGTTGAGGATACCTGTGCTGTGTTTAAATGGAGATCTAAAGGCTCCTCTTTTGTTTCAGGTCAAAGTTGAGGATACCTATGCTGTGTTTAAATGGAGATAGATATCTTTGTCTACCTTTTTTCTCCCCTTGGGGGTTGGTTCAATATGTAAGCAGGGATATGTAAAGAACGATCTTTTGATCCCTTTTTAATATAATACAAATATCATTTTTGCCCAAAAAATAAGCTTCACCCTTCTATTTGAGAAAAGAAGTAAAAAAATATCTTGAATAATTATCGATGAAGGTGATGTAATACCTAGATCCGCCTAGCGAATTGTTGTGAATGAGGTTAAGAAGTCCAGGAGCTTGATTGCTGTTATGCCTTTGAAATGGCTCCTTGTGGTCTTTCCCGTAGACGCAGCCCTCGCATAATGGGAGCATGTTGCCTTTTTGATAGACAAAACCATCAACCAAGGCAGGGGTGGCCCTGGTCTCTAGTTTCTTTGCACTAAGGTGGTCGAATCATCAATGCCAAGGTTCGTCATGTCGAGCTGGAGTGACAACAATGAGTGTGTGCGAGTTTGGAGCGGGGTAAGTGGTGGTTGTGTCAAGACGATAACCCACCTCTTCAAGCTCCACTGGCGTAAAGGACTCCTGATGGACAAGCGTGCATTGCCCTCCTTGAAAATGAACTTTCACGTCTCGTTGATAAGAACACTGACATACATTAGGTTCTTGGCAAGCTTGGGTACGTCAAGTACAGTGTGTATGGCGCCTTCCTCTCCAGTTGAGAGTAGAGTCTAAACAGAACCTTGGCCGATGGCTTCAATGGAATCGTTGTCCTCGACGACAATGGGTTGTGCATCTGACAGAGCATGGTACGATGAGAAAGCCTAAAGATCAAAGCACATGTGTTGGCTTGCCCCTGAGTCGAGATATCAGTGGTTGTTTATGTGATCTCCATCGTTGTGCATTTGTAACATGCAATGGTTATCTGATTGTGTAATTCACAGCAAGACCTTCTTTAAACCTTTAGCGAGGAATGAGCATTGTTTACCATAGAGAGAGGAAGGAGATGAGGGTAGAGAGAGAGTAGATCGACAACCGATTGGGTCCCTGTACCCACTGAGGGCCCCCTCCCCCAATCAGGGGAGAATTCGCTTTATACTTGGAGAACTGAGAAATACAAAGAACACTCTTCAAGAGAGCACGGAACACGCTTCTGAAGAGCTCACTGTGCACACGTATAGCAGACCCAAAGACCTGAGAGGCAACGCTGACCAATACCGAGACCTTGATGCTGTCCACACTAACAATGTAGGACGCTTCTGCAAGGCAAGGAAGAGGCTTGTGCTGTCTAGCGGAATGCAGGGTTACTGCGTGAGTGAGAGAGTGAAAAGCTAGAAGTGATAGATCCTATGAGAGAACTAAGAGATGACGGAAATATAGAGCTGAGAGTGAGCTGTGAAAACTGTAAAAGAGAGCTGAGAAAGCTGAGGAAACAGTGTCCAAACCTCTCTCGGTTTGTTGGTCCAAACCTCCGACTGTTGTGCTGTGTGGTCACCTTCAGATCAGGCTGAACTGATGGCCAAGGGACTGAGGCTAGAGCAGGGCCAGATCTGAGGATCGCAGGGGCTGCACAGGAGGCTGAAGTGGAGCTGTAGGAGGACTGAAGGCAGGAGCAAACTGAATGAGAAAACAGGGCAGCCAAGGGGTCCTTTTATAGCGCTGGACTGAGCCAACCCAGTCTGTAAACAGACAGACTCAGTCTGTTTTACAGACTGGCTGGCCTACAACCAGCCTATAAAAAGCCCTCCCTGGCTCATTTGCCAGGGGAGTTTTTGGGCAGCCTTTGCAGGCTGCCTTCCCTGCTTACTTGTCCAGCCTTTGGGGACCCTAAAGGGACTCCTAACCTAGGCTAAGAAATAAAATATAAGATGGAAACACTTAACCTACTATTCTCCAGTGGGTAGTAGTGAACAAGAACTGACTACTGACTTGACCTAAGGCTGAGAGACTGACCTACGTAGCTTGTGCCTGACTGTCCTTGGACAAGGGCTCACAAAGGGGTCACAGCATACGACAAAATCTCCTATTTGGGAATTATAATACACTTGTCGATGTAACCAGTGTGTCACCTTGCACCCAAGTGCAGGGGTGCATGTGACATTCCCTCCTTAACTTGGCGGTAGGTTCATTGCTTCCAAGTAGTCCGCCAATATCTGGGGAAACTCCTGGAAAAAATCTTCGTCCAACCACACTGCTTCATGGGTACCTCGATCACGGAACTTGGTGTAAAACTCCCGGATCCTGCGTCCTGACCCATGCCTGAATTTATGAAGGATCTGTTCTGGCTGCAAAACTTCAGCTTCATCAAGAACTTCAGGTTGTTGCTCGTCGGAAATCTCTGAAAGAGGAGGCCCAAAATATGGCTTCAACCAAGCTACATGGAACACGTTGTGCATAGTCCAACTGTCTGGTAGGCGTAACTTCATTGAGACATCGTTGATCTTTTAAATAATAGGGAATGGTCCAAAGCTCCTGAAGGACAGCTTAGGGCATCGCTTGAGGTCCTCTAGTCGTTTTGAGCAGTCTTTGGCAAAGTGGCCGGATACTTTGTAGTAGTTGATAGATTGGCTTGGACTGGATCTTGGGCTTGTGTTGAGGCGGATGCTCAGTAGGGTTGGGCTATCCCATTGGGTGGAAAGGTTTCTTGGGTCCAGGTATGGGAAACAGGAGTCCCGAGTAAGGCATGCTTTGTTGTAGGATTGGAGTGTTGCATTGGGCTTCCTCTTAGAGAAGGCATGTACTGACGAGGGGTGTGGTGAGTTCATCACCTCGCCCTTTGAGCCTCATGATCAAGGGATCATAGGAGGCAAGCATACTGCCTAAGATTGTAAAAGCCAGTTGAGCTGCTGGAATAGGAGTGATTGCTGATTTGAGCGCACGGGCGACATTCTTGATTTGCTTGAGGTGTGGGGTGATAGAATCCCCTTCTTTCAACTTGATTTAGCTCAATGTGCATTGGAGAGTGAAGATGCTTCCTACACTACGCTCCTTGTAAGTAGAGTGTAAGACCTCCCATGCTTCATGGGCAACGAGACAGTGACTCACAGGTAGATCACCCAATTTGAAGCAAATGACAAGTTTTGCTTGACGTTGTCTGGCTCGAAAAGCAAGAACCTTAGGTGAACATGCAATGGGGACTGCTTCGTGGTCAGTTGTTGATCGAGCCAGATCAGTCGGAGGTATGGATGCGATCCCCTCTTGCCCGGTTGGAGCACCCTTAGTTGTTTGAGTGGCTACTAGGGTAGAGGACGCGCTGCCGACCTCTGGAGTATCGCGATCAATGATGACAGTGCTGGGTTAGGTTCTTCACTTGTCACGATCGTCCATATGTTCTTCTCTTCGAGGACTATCCTTACTTTCAACTTCTAGAGTCCATAATTGGACTGACCTTCGAGGTGATCAAGAATGCGGGCATTGAGGAGTCTAATCGAGAGGATGAGTGCCTAGGGATCAGACGGATGCGAGAGGGAGAGCAAGGTAAGTAGACGTAAGCACGAGGGAGAGCTCTGCGATCGGCGAAAAAGCATTTGTGGGTCCATAACCATTGGAATGTGCTGAGCGACATAAGTGCGAAAGGAAACAAGTGAGGTAGGTGAGTGCTCAAGAAGAAGAAGTAAGATGATGAGTCGGAAGCTTGAGTGCTCAATTGAGTCACTTGTATTGCATATAAAGTAGAAGACAAACATACATCAAGAACTGGCCAATCTCAACAGACTCGCCTGTTGGTACCGAACATGGAGTGGAGGATCTTGAGGATCTTCTCAAATCTTGGAATGGAATGTATCACACAATGCATAGCCAAAGCATAGATCCAAACCGAGCTTGATACCCATACTTACAAATCAATGCAAACTCCAAGTTGAAACCTGCAACTGCAGCACAATTTTGCCCAACGACTTGAACTCTGATACTAGATCGTAACGCTCTACCTGAACCCCAAACCTTCTATCAATCCTGGGAACTAGCATATTGGGCTATGGCACAATCAACTTCCAGAAATAAACTCGTACATTTTCGTTTCGTTTTAAAACCCCAAATCCCTAGATAGATCTAGATGCCACATCACATTTTTAGAACCTTTCTTTGATGCAAGTTTTTTGCCCGTAGGCACATTTCGCAATCAGATCCAAGGCCTTTGGCCTTAGGTCTATCTAGTTAGTGCCGTCACCCCACCCCACCCTCACCCATGACCTTGGTATTATAACCTTTTTGACCATATACATATAAAGCACAACACATAATACAGTCCTCTAAACCCTTACGAGGTCAGGCTATCTTGGCTAGAGCATAACAGAAGGGAATTGAGGACTAAGCAATTCTCATGCCAACTAGTCTCATCCCTGGAGACAGGTTCCTTGTATCTTTTTGATCTCTCTGCAAGTGCTCCATAATGACTGTAATGTGCATGTATTGCGTGTACCGCTTCTTGAACCTTATCGCTGTAACATATAAGGTCAAGAGCTTCATCTTTGCAGATGCGATAATGTTCCTTGTCCAATTGTTTGGATGCTTCTAGATTTCCAAATCTCTCAGGTATAGCTGATTGTGTTGTGTAAAGATACTTTGCAATAATGCTTTTTAAGCTTTAATGATGTTAGGTTCCATTTGTTTGTTTTTTTTTGCATGCAGCAAATTCTTGAGGCAGTAAACACCATTCATGAGAACCGTACTGTGCATTCAGATTTGAAACCTGCAAATTTCCTTCTTGTGAAGGGAGTGCTTAAGCTGATTGACTTTGGAATTGCTAAATCTCTTCAGAGCGATACAACAAACATACAGAGGGAGTCACAGGTGTGCTGGACAATAATGAAGCTAAACTGACAACCTTTTTATTTACATTGCAATAATTTCATTTTGCATCCTTTGGATGTCAATTTCACCGTCAGGATGAAATTAGGAGATTAATCAGGACCAAAAAAGTCACTATTTGCTGTTTGTTCTTGCAGGTGGGTACTGTCAACTACATGTCTCCAGAGGCCTTTCTAACAAATGAAAGAGACGAACATGGGAATATCATAAAATGTGGTCGCTCATCAGACATTTGGTCTCTTGGGTGTATTCTGTATCAAATGGTTTATGGAACGACACCTTTCTCACACATCACAAGAATATGGGCCAGAATGCAAGAGGTTACCAATCCTAATCATAAAATAAACTTTCCACCGTTGTCAAATCCTCATCTTCTTGATATCATGAAAAAATGTCTTGCTTGGAGACGTGAGGATCGATTACGTATTCCAGAACTTCTGAATCATCCTTTTCTGCAGCCCCATTTGGCACCTCTAGTATGTAGCAACCCGAAGGCAGCAATCCTTTTATTGCTCCGAATGGAACACAAGCAAGATAGAGAGCTGAACATTCTGATCACCAAGCTACTAGAAAGGTTGAGGATATTGGATCTTGCAACGAACAATGAAAGCATGGAGAATGGCTAATCTTTTATTACTTGCTTTGAGGTATTAGAGTTGCTGGAGCTCACCCCACGTCACTATAGTAGGCTGTTTGAGAGAATGCAAGCCAGTAGTATTTCCCCAAAAACAGTCCAACCTTGTTGTGAACCTACGGCCAAATCGCTGATGAGCATCATTGCACTCTCGCTTATTGGTGATTTGGCAATAAGTCACAACAAGCTCGTTATTGCAGGTATCCTTGTAAGTAGACAACCTCATGGGAGGGACAATGCAAGTTGGCCATGCATTCCTCCTATGTTTGAAGATTGTTTCCAATGAACAATATGCTGGAATGAGCCTTTACACCATCGGATTGCATTGCTTCTCAAAATCCTTTACAGTGAATTATGAATTCATGCGGACATACAAGGCTTTGGATGGTTTCATACAATGCCTCGTGTGCTTGACAGATAGCTTCGTTTCCATCATCAAATCTCACGAGTTGCAACATGTACACCTCTTCTATCTCCCTATGCAAGACGGTGGATCGTTGCCTATGCTACGAGCAATTGAATTGATGCCATCTATACCATCAATGCAATTGTTTCTGTGAAATCTATGCCTTGTTGAGAGAAACCCTTTGCCACCATTAGTCTTACCTTGAATCCATGAATTGATTCATGTTGTATGTGGATTTGAAAATGCACGTGTAGCCTATGACACACTCTTTTTGGGATTGGGATTGTCTCCGAAGCCTTGCTACACTAGCTATAGGTTCAATGATTTGTGTAGCACTAGTTGGGAAGGTGATATCGTCGAAACTTGCTATGTGTTTGAGTCAATTTTTGGGTTCACCCGCTTGTTGGATTTCATCATGTTGGAGTTCCATGTTTTTCTTCCTAGTCTGCTTTAGGTGGTTGCATGCTAGTTCTTGAGTGGTCATGTTCTCGGATCACCACTAATGGGTTGCGTTGGCTCATGTTCTTGGAGTGGTCATGTTCTCTGATCACCTCTAATGGGTTGTGTTGGCTCATGTTCTTGGAGTGGTCATGTTCTCCGATCACCTCTAATGGGTTGTGTTGGCTCTATGTAGGATTTCAGGATGATTTTTCTCCTTAGCACTTTGTGTCCGACCAATCAATCTCTACATCTTGGGAGCGGAGTATTTTCTTTTGTGTTTAAGATGTTTTTTTCCTTTCTAGTTGCGTGAGACCCTTGTCTTCCAAGATCATTTTGAGCTTTAGCTTCCAGGTGGAATAGTTGGGCCCATTGAAAAGGTTCAATATGTTTTGCTCATTCAAGGGCCACCTTGAAAGAAGCATTCGAAAAAGGTCTAGCTTCCTTTGTTCACTCTACCTACTTTGCTCAATTGTTTGCAACAAACTTAGTTTGTGCTAGCTCAAGGTTGTAGGCCCATAATCTATGAAGGAACCTTACTAGGAATTCAGGCTATTGAGTTGGGAAATTAAAGCAAGTTATGGTAAAGCAGATGCAAGAAGAAAATTGAGAACTCATGTGGGAGATGTTTTAAATTGCATGCTAATATTTTGCTCATTGCCACTTGCTTTTATATTACAATCCAAGAGGCCTTAGAGCTCATGTGACCAAGGCAATTTTGTGTTGTTGCTAATAGATCTAATCTATTGTGGTCCCATCCCTTCTACTAGATGCTATAATACTGTCATATAATATGCATTCAATTCCGAGATCAATGTTTGGAGGTGGCCTTCCCCTCATGATTGGCCAGCCCCATGCATAAGCCCAAAAGATCTTGTGCTCGGACAGTCCCATTCATGAGCCCCTAGGTCTATCGCTCTCCTTGATTCACTTTTGCATCCTTTGTTTGACTTACTTTTATTGTTTGGTCTCAATCCCCTCATATTTCGTCTCCCATTTTGCTCATTTTCAATAGAGATATACATTGTAGGCTTGTTTGATGCACCCTCTCCTTCACTCTCCCATAAGCACTCTTGGAGGGAGGCAATGGAGGATTTGCTTAAAATGGGTTGCAGGATTTGATTGAAATAAGGGGCATGGCGACTTGTGAAGCAATAGGAAGGTAGGTTGTAATAGAAATAGAAGGGTGTGATGTAGACGGGCAGAGCAATAGGGGAAACTGTTGTGATTGTGGTTTTGAGAATGGGTCCTTGTAGTATGATTCACTAAGGAATTGGGTACAGATCAAAATGTGGTGTGGGTTGATCTCTACGCAAGTGGTCTTTGTTATCGATGTGTCGAGCTCTAGCACAATACGAGTTGACGGAAGCCGCACTATGATGGGTGACTCTTGTTGGAAGAGAGCAAAAGCAAGGATGATCATTGTGCCCATGCAAAGTGTGCAATTGATTGCGGGTTGGTGTCCTCGCATCATGTGGACATGGATGGCACCTTCTGGGAATGGAGTTGGATAATTTTGTCAAGTATTGTGTGAGAATTATTATAACATATGAAAGGGATGAAGTTGAGTTGTCTATTGTAAAGAATGTCCAAACACATGAAAATGTTCCATTGTCGGTAGATCTTATAACTAAACATTGAGTTAACCAAACATTTGCATATCTAATATGCTATCTCATGATTGATTAAACAACATCGTTTCTTTAACCAAGGAAAGAGTGAACTACTACCATCCAAACAACACAAAGTTAGAACAATATATCTTGATTGGGGTATGAAGGTTTAGAGTAACACTCTCATTCTTTATCCAGTCACATTGTTTTAAAAATGATGCAACAAATCACATCCACCAATTGATTAGTATAAAAGAGTTCAAACATCACTGCGTGTGAGATACATGTAGATGTCTTACAATTGTTGGTTTGAAATCATCTTGAAGTGTAATTGTGAGAGAGCATTCAATGATTTATTTGCCTCATTTTGGAAACTCAACTCCCACAAGTTCATTCATTCTTTCATATTAGAGACTTTTTGCACTATTTTCACAATATAATCTCTATAAGTGATGGACAAATATAAGTTCATTCTTTCTTTCATATTAGAGAGTTCATGTGTACAAGGGTAAATTGTTTGAAGTAAAAAATAAAGTTAGTATTGACAAGAACTCTACCATGAGATTTGTCTTGAGTTATTTTCCATAGTCCTAATTCTATGTCTCATTGTATTGATTAGTTAGTTAAAAGTGAAGAGCACTACCTCGTCACCCCCTTAGATACCTTTGATCGCTAGTAGTTTCAATCTAAGAGATATTACATACATACATACATACACATATGTATGTATGTATGTATGTATGATGGGCCTCAAACCAAGGAGCAACCACCAAAAAGAGAGAAAAAAAGCAACTAACAAGACGTTAAATCTTGAGAAATAATATCACAAGGCACATAAGCAACAGGTTTGAGAAAAATCCAAGGCCAAAGAAAGAACCAAAATAGAATTATGGGCAATCAATACAAATGATAGGTGAACCCAATCACCATGTTACAACCAAAGAAGACTATGGATAGACACTCCAAAGATCAAGAGGCACGTGTAGCTTTACAAAATTGAGAAGTAATAAGGTGAGATTCTATCCACACCTAACTAGTAACTGCTATACACACCAGGGTTGACAATCCACCTCCCCAAAAAATAAAGATGAGGTAATGTGACATCACTCAAAGTTATTACTTCACACACTATGATGCAACACTTGCATCAGACACACTTGTAGTCACTCTAGAACATATACATATTAATAAAACTACAAAACAAGCATGATGACAACATGGACACCTAGACCTTTTGAAAGAGAACCCAAAAGAATATAGTTGCACCACAAGAATTGGCATTACAAGCATATGAAAAAAAGACAAAAAGAAACAAGAATATAGTGGCACCATAAGAATCTGAATACAAGCATGAAAAAAAGAGGCAAAAAGCCATACGAATATAGTGGTACCATACGAATCTGCAATACAAGCATGAAAAAAGAGGCAAAAATCCATTCTCTACAAAGAGAGAAACTACCAGTAAGCCTGATACTAGAAGAAACCTCAATAATGAATTTAGTGTTGCTCCACAAGAATTTGCAATAAAGAGATAGAAAGCCATTCTACTATGGATTTATAGGCCTAATAAACATCACACTAGAAGAAACCTCAATACACTTAAAAAGAAAGGGATTTGTGTGCTACCAACCTGTTACATCAGTCATAAGCATGGACATTTGAGGATCAGTTATGGTGAGGCATGAAATGAGAAGGCTCGATAGTGCTTGCGTAGAAGGGAGCTTAGAGGATTGGGCCTAGGGACAATCTTAGGCCTAAGCAATAAATTGGAGTGCATTAGTAGGACCTGGAAGGGCACAAATGCCCATTATGGACACATGGCACACAAGTAGGTTGCACGTGGCAAGCATTGGGCTCTAGAGAGAGCCATACACCCTGAAGTGAAGAGAGGATGGATGTATACAAAGAGAGTGGGGCACTAGAGTCTGCTTGGCTGGGTGCTAATCACTGGTATTAGAGCCAAGTTGGTTTTGTGGTAAATTATGCAAGATTCCTTCCTTGTTTGTGTGGTAAATTATGCAAGGATGATGTATGGTTTTGTGGGAGGAAGCACTCCACTGGGTTACATTGTTATTTGCAGACTCCAATCCAAAGGGTGACAATAAAGCTCTAGATCCACATGCTCTGAGACAGGTATATGTCCTTTCAACCAAACTACGCTGTGCTGCTACTCATCATTGGGAAACTAAATTCAAAGCTCAGCCAATCTTTTACAGTACATAGCATAGGGACTGAAAGCTTCCGAGAGTGCAGTAGCAAAAGCGTGTTAAAGTGTAGTCTGCCGCTTTGCCATATTTTACTTCGCTGCTCTTCATTTTCAAAGGGTCCACAAGTAAAAGAGTTCTGCTCCTTTTTATCTTTGAGCCAACCCAATTCAAAAAGATAAAACAAGGTGAATGATAATAAATCATTCAAGGTGAATGATAATAAATCATTCATAAGGCCTGCCAGAGATCCAAATAGCAAAAGAGGTCGAAGATGATGGGATGAGAGAGAGAGAGAGAGAGATAGAGAGAGAGAGAGAGAGAGAGGCCTTCAAAATGTGGAGGAGAAAAATTGCAAGGAAAAATCATGTGTGAAAAAAAGAAGGCCATTTTCGCTTCTAAATTGCCTTCATCTTCACTTAGGCCTCCCTGTGGTGGCAGGCCAAAAAGTGAAGCATGATGGCCAGAAAGGGATGTGGAAAGGGGAAAGAGGGGAAAAATGCAAATTTAAATGCAAACACAAAAAGAGAGTCTCAAAATAAATAAATAGGTATTTTTGCTTCTAGTGAACATTGCAACCAAAAAGGAAATGGTGTGGAGGAAGACTCTAGGAGATAAATGGGAGAGAGAGAGAGAGAGAGAGAGAGGGGGGGGGGCGGGGCGGGGGGCGGAGGGAGAAAAGGTGGTAAGAAGACTTGAGGAGATAAAGAAGAGAGAGAGAGAGAGAGAGAGAGAGAGAGAGAGAGAGAGAGTCAACCACTTTAAAGTCTGTAATCAAGTCCAATGAAGAAGAGTCAACATATTGCCCAATAGGAAAAATGCACTTCCAAAAATTCTAAAAATGCCTAGTTTCTCCTTTGCCAAATTTGAAGCATTGCTAAGGCTACCCAGAGGGCAGACCAAAAAGGAAACTTGCAGCTTTCTTGTGCAATGGGTGATCATGTCATCATTCATATCTACATTGGCTGCCTTCTTGCAAATTGAGGAAAGCTAAATTCTCTTTGCCTAAGAGGACACAAAATAGTTCGCTTGCGTTCACAAGCCTTTAAATGGTATGCGTAAATGAGTCTTGCTCCAACCAGGCGATAAGTCTGAATTGGTGACTGTTAATACGAAGAGAAAAACTCCTCGATGAAGCAACATGTAGGAGAGTTAAAGAGATAAGGAGAAAGAAGTAGAGGTGAGAGGAAGCAAAGCGTTGATTTGCAATAGATAGATCCGGCACATGTGTCAAGAGATTGCAATCCGGTATTCATGCTGCCTATCGGTCACAAATGGAATCACGGGCACATGGTTGTCCGCAGTTCAGCGGACTTTCTTTGAAATCTGGGCACATAGTCCGATAGCGATAATTCGCACACAGGTGCCAACTCCAACCCTTGTCTGCATGTGCAATTTGATATGCACAGTCAGGTAGCAAACAGCCTTCTAATAGGATTAAATGGGTGCCCAACCTGCCAGGTGGAGCTAGAAACTTGATCATGTGCCCAGGGTGAGAGCACACAAATAGACACATCACCAAATGTCCCAATCTTTGGAGACTCTTTTATGACCCCTCTCTAGTCACACACGACCCATTGCCTGCCCAAGTGAGCATTGCTTACACACCGAGTGAACAAGGTAAGATTGCCAACTCCCACATTAATTACAATGAAAAGAAAAAGTCTACGTGGTCTAAGGGAAACTAATTTTGATTTGTCCTCCTAAGTTCGATTAGAACATGGCGGCCTCCTTTGGGCGCGGAGCTGAGCTTGCCCAAGCTGATGAGTGGATCTATTTTTTTGTAGCCTATGGGGCCTCACCACATGGGTGCCACACTCACCAATGCCCCTACCCAACCTTGGGCTAGCGGTGGTGTGTAACCAGCCTAAGGTTATCTTTCCTCCCTAAGTACTACCTCAACTTTTCTTCTTTTTACCCCTTTCCCCGTGCATTAAGGGCTTAACATTTTCAACTCTTTAGCCTCACCAAATTCAAGCAAGAGATGTGAGAGGTTATTTGAAGGACTGGATCAAGAATCAGATCATGCTGCAAGGAGAGCGAGATGACTTCTAAGACAAATCCAAGGCCTCAAACAAATAACATGAAAGTAAATATTGCATTGTTCTTTCCTTGTTAAAGATTTTTGCTTATATTCCGCTTCCTCCTCTGGCTCATTGCGCGTCAATGGCTCCCTATCAAGGGCCGGTTGGCAAAAAGAATTACAGTGAACCCATCGTGCCCGATGTGTGGCAAAGTGAAGGAACTCATCCCACACACCTTGTGGAGCTGCTATTGAGATATGGTGCCATGAGCACATAGATTAAAGGCTAAGGTATGGTATAGGAAAGAATTAAAGTAGCCACCCTAGGATGTGGACTACATGATGTGGAGATGTGGATCAAGGATATCCACAAGGAGAGATGTGGATGAGAGGATCCCACAAGTGTTGACTATTCTAAGGGCACTCTCTATAATAAGAGTCCTATCATGTATTGTTGAGTACACACATTTGGAATAGATTGAGTATTGCCTACCGTATGTCTCTCATGGAGTCTCTTCTATGGTTTAATCCCCCTTGATCTTTTGCTAATTCCACATTGCACTAGGAGAGCACGATCCGCACTTTCACATGCTATCAGAGCATAGGTCTAGTCTCCTAGATTAGTTATAGGCTTGAAAATTTTCACCAAAAAGAAAAAATATGTGTGTCTGTGTGTGTTGTCTACTTCCATGCATATGTGTCTATGCACCTACATCTGCATGTGCATGTCTATGTGTGCATATGAACCCATTTGTGTGTGGTTAAGGTAAAAGATACTTACAATTTTCCAAAGAAAAATTGCAAAAAAATAACCCTTGGAAATCTCATTGCCTCCCATAATCTATACCGCATTGATTGGCTGCTTGCAGTTGTGGTTGACCCTTACCCAATATGCTAGATATTGGAGCAGTCGACCACTTTACAGCCATTATGAACACTCTTTGCCTCACCCTCTTCCTCTCATGACTCAATTGTGGTCCCTCTTACCCCACCACACTATATGTAAGAACTAAGGACTACAATCTTGTGAAATAAAGAGGCTCCTAGCTCTCACAAGCTTTTATAAGGAAAAAATAGGCAAGAAACCTAATAAATATTACCCACTGGAAAATTCTGTAATAGCATCGGTATTGATCATAATTCCAACCATATATAGACTATTATTATTGGTATTACTTGATGGCTTGCTAGTATGATTAGTGGAAAGGGAGGGGAGGGGGAGGGGGAATGGAAAGATAAGGCAAGAGACATAATGACAAGAGTGATTCATGAGGATGTACCTCTATGAGGGGATGGCCCCCTCTGCTCTTATTTATGACGATGACAATTTAAAACCCATTTCCTTTACTTCTTGAACAACATCTTCATGTAGCCTAGTGAAAAGCCCCTTTGTGGGTGAAGCATGATGCCTTCAGAGTTCAAGTCCCCCTTTGCATGAAATTTTGAGCCTCTCTTTGGCCTTACTTTAATTGGGATACCTCTAAAGAAATAAATTGAACCTCCCCTTGAAGGATAAAGGTCTTTTAAACAAAGTTTGTTTCTCTTTAGGTCAAGCTATATGTATGGAATGATTTGTTGAAATTAAATGCCTTTAGAAGAGGAAAATTGGAAACTATAAATGAACAAACTAATGGAGGAATTAGGTGAGAGCCAATAGCTTCCCCCAATTGAAAAGCTATATCAAGGCTTGTAAGAGATTTTGCATTTAACAAACACACATTATTGTTAGAGGCAATTTGAAAACTGTATGAGGCAATTTGAGTACTTTCTAGCACTACCTCTTGAACTTGCAAGGCGGCACTCTACGAAGACTTTTGAAAAATAGTGTCACCCAATTGATTTTGGATACTCATCTCTCTCTCTCTCTCTCTCTCTCTCTCTCTCTCTCTCTCTCTCCCCCCCCCCTCCCCCCTCTCCCAAATCAACTCATGAGAATCCTCCTCCTCTATCGATATACTTTAAATAGCTAAAACATCAAAATACAAAAGGAAGGGAGGAGTGAATGGGGTGAGCCGAAGTGAGCCAGTGCACGTGCCCTAAGCTAGTTAAGGGTGTTGAAGGGCCACAAAATGCACAAGGAGTGCTTTATCTGGGCTGATTGATGAGATGTGTGATGAGAAGGGTGAGGGAGAAGTTTAGAGCGTGCTAAATGCCAATTCTAGCTTGAAGTCTGATGCCTCACAGGATGTGAGTAGCCAACAGGAAGGGGAGGCTCCACCAAATCATGACGAGACACCACCATTCATGGAGGTGCTGGCCAGAAAAATGCAAAGTGGCTTTTCCCCACTTCCTGAGGATGAGACTCAGAATATCTGGTGCTCTGAAACGATCAGGAGGGCCAAAGAGATGGAGAGGAAACCATGGTTTGGGGCAGGAAAATGGCATGCTGTCATCTACGAGATTCAACTAGAAGATCTTAGGCTCAATCTGGAATGGTTGGCTAGAGGAGCAACGTATCTCTCCTTTACTAGACGTATTCCATAACCAGAGGAGCTCGAACTGTTTATGGTTTACAAATGTGATCTCCCCTCCAACTGTTATTTGGTGCGGTTCTTGGGTAGAGGCTTCTTTGTGGTTCAATGTGTCTCGGAAGCCATTAGGAATGAGCTCCTTGGTCAGTCTTTCATGTTCTCAAGAGCTCCCGTTTTCGTGGTACCTTGGTCTCCTCACTTTAGTGTCGAGAGTACTTTCTCCTCCATGACTAACTTATGTGGGTTGAGTTTGGGAATGTCCTTGCATGGCTGGAAGGTAAAATTGGAAGGGTGGATGCTATTCTGGGACGGGTTTTGCAGATGCCTGTGGAAGATTTATTGTCAATAGGTAGGAGGAAGGCTTAGATCCTCTGGGATCGGGGACTTAGGCCATGCTAGATTTCCTTGATGTTCATTTCATTGATGGTCCCCTGATCTCGATCCAAGTCAAGTTTAGTCCTTTCCTTGATTCCTGCTATGTGTGCAAAAGGTTGGGTCACTTTGCAAGGAAATGTCCCCTTAACCAATCGAGCACAGCAATGGTGATGGGAGATCACCTAGAAGAGGTGGAGGGCATGGCGAAGGACGACGGTGCTGACACAATTGAGATGTTGAGATGAGACATGGTTCGGAATCCCCACCCCCACTACTTAGGGAAGAGACCACCAAAGCCAAGGAAGCGATGCATGACAAACCCCCCCTGTGTGCCAAACATCCCAAGAGAAGCGATGGAGCCATGAGTTTTGGCCCTCTGGGCGGCTAGGTTGTATCATCTCTATGCATCCAGGGAGGGATGGTGGCGCTCGATTTTCGACCACGCTCCTATTGTGTGGCGCTTCAATCTTTCGCACAAGGTTGCAAGATCCATGGATGTCCCTTTGAAATCTAACAAAAGATTGCTAGTTGTGAGAGATTACTACACTGCCATAGGTAGAGCATGGAAAGACTCTGAGGAGGGTAACCCAGACCCGTAAGCTAGATGGGATGCTGCCACACGCAGGGCTCACGTAGGGCAATGAAAGTAACAAGGGAGGCTGATATTCAATTAAGAGCAAGGAGAAAGAAGGACTGGGAGGAGCACAAAAACGTCACAATATCTCTACTGGGCGGCTTTGAAAGAGTCTCCCAAAAACTAGTACGTGGCCTCGTTCCTGACGAATGTTGAGTCTTCAATGCATGAAGCTAAACAAGCCCGTATTAGTAGCAAGTTGATGTGGCTAGCATTAGGGGATTGTCCTTCCAAGACCTTCTTTCAGACGGTCAATAGGCTAAGGAACACTATTGACCAGGTAATGCATGTACAAGGTAGCACATTGGGGAAGTCTTTCGCATAGAGCTCAACTCAATAGTGGGGGAACTGGCTACCCAAGATGATAGTTGGCATGCAAATTTGGATTTGGCTTTAGATGATGTTCACACAAGAATCTCCAACTTTCAAAGGAATAGACTGGCATGACCATTCACCAAGGAAGAACTTGAAGAAGCCCTCAACGCCATGGCGGATGAACATACCCCTGGATAGGATGGCATGACAAGTGAGTTTTATAAAACATGTTGGGATTTGCTGGGGGACGATCTGACGAAGATGGTTAATGCCACAGTAGAGGGGGCGGGCACATTATCAAAAGACGTTAATTATGGCCTCATGAAATTGTTCCCAAATTGTCAAGACAGGTTGAGGGTGGGTATTTGGTGGCCAATAATGATGCTAATCATATCATACAAGATTATAGCAAAAGTCCTCGCAATCATGATAGCGGATATTTGCAGAGTGGTGGTCGATAGGGAGCAAAATGGATTTGTGGGAGATCGCAACATCTTCGAGAGAATTCTTGATGTGGCTACAACTATGGACTATGTAGCAGCTTCATGGCAGAAAATCCTCCTCTTTGGGAACCACCTCGACAAGGCGTACAACAGGGTGTGTTGGGACTACATTGAGGAAGTTCTGGTAAGGTTAGAATTTGGCCAAAGCTTTGTCAAAAAAGTCGCTTGCTTGTTGGGGAATGCAGGTGCAGTGCTATGCATCAATGGTGGTGCAGTCGGCAGGTTTGATGACCTGTATGCCAAGGATGTCCATTGGCCCCCTCCTTGTTTGGTCTCATGATCATGCCACTCATAACAATGCTCAAGCGGGAGTAGGCAGAGGGAAGGATCACAAGCTTAATCCTCCCTATAGGGGAGCAATTATGCAGCCAAATGTTTGCAGACGATACAATTTCCCTAGTCCAAGAGGACCAGGAGTGTGTCAGCCGTTTGTTCCAGATCATGGAGGTATTTTGTGCCACATCCGGTTCCAAATGCAGTTGGCTGAAGACGTTTATGCTCTGTACCTATAGCGACGAGCCTCCTAGGTTGTTAGTAGACATAGATCTCAAGAAGATCCCTAGAGGCCAAATAGTATGCTACTTAGGGGCCTTGTTGGGTCTAAACATGTCGACGGTGAGACAAAGGTTTGAGTGGTTTTTGGAGAAGCTCAAGGCAAATATTAGGCAATTGAGTGGCGTTACCTTAGGCTGGAATCAAGGCTACTAATCATCAATCATATCCTTTCAGCGGCAATCATGTGCGTTGCTTCCATTTGACACTTTTCAAAATCTCAGTGGTTAGAGGTGGAGAGACTCTTCAGAGGCTTCCTGTGGGTGGAAGAGAATGGGAGATGTCAAATGCACTACATCCCATGGGATCCGATGAAGCACCCTAAACATCAAGGTGGTGTGGGATTACTAGACTATAGGGTGAGAAATATTTCACTGATCGGTAAGTGGCTCTTGCAAACTATTTGAAGGAAACACCTTGTGGTCCTCACTCACTAAACTTTTCATTGAGAAATCTAAAAGTAAAGGTGCAGGCACTTGGATGGGATCAGCATGGTATGACATGCTCTGCTCCGATTACCCCCTCAAAATTGTAGGCTCGGATGTAATCTCAGGCTTGGTGTCTGCTTGGAAAATTTGTGTTGAGCACTTTCCTAGAAAGGGCTGAAAGGGGACACCAACCTCCATGAGTCTATATGGTGGAACAAGGCATTGGGAAGATCGGGTGAGCCCTTTTTCCCTCCATGACCAACGAAGAGCTAGAAATCTATTCCAAAAGGGGCTGAGGACTTGGGTGGATGTTTGGGATGCAAGGGCAATAGATTGGATCCCGGTGGATACAATACATGATATATTCTCCATGACAAAATGCAAGAAATACCTAGTTCAATCAATTTTTGATAGGGTGCCGGAATCTTGGCCCACCAATATAGTAATGGCACAGGATTGGAAAGCAAATCAATGGACATTAGGGAAAACCCCAATTCGAAAGCTGTCTGCTGCAGGTCATATCTACAAGTACCTTATGGTGTTAAGGGGGCAAAGTAGCGATCTGAATATCAAGTGGAAACTGAGGTGTAGACTGGCTTGGTGGGGGGTCTGATTCAAGGAGATCTGGCCATGCTGCCCCTTTGGGAAAGCCAAATTTTTGCTTTGGAAAGCCATGAATCGTTGGCTTTCAGTTAGAGGCAAGTTAGCCAAAATAAAGAAGGTGAATCCATGTTGCCCGTTATGTGGGAAAGCCACAAAATTTGTGCGACACCTGTTTTGGAGCTGCACAATCATGCATGAAGTGTGGTCAAAGGTGGAAAAGGTGGTTCAAACTGCTGGTCTGATGCACAGATTCGTATTAGAGCCAAGAGATGGCGCACAACCCTCTTGGGGGATATGAAGGACAAATTGATGTAATGGATCATACCAAGGTTTATGGTTGTGAGTGATGATGTGCACCAACATGTTGTATCAGAGCCACCTCATCCTCCTTGAGCCTTACATTCTAGCCACATCATCATCTTCTTCCTCACACTCTCTTCTTCTCCATTTTTTCCTCTTTTGAGAAGAATTTTCAAGCGCTTGTTCTCCCTCTATAGGTGACCATTTCCAGAATGCTTTGAGCTGAAGATACCTTGTGCTAGGGCAAATCTAGAGCTTCAAGCAATTAGAGAATAGTTGCGCTTGTTGCTCGTGCCGACACAAAATCCAGTTCATGCCATTTCATGCAATGTGACTTGCTGGAGCCAAATTTCTCTAATACCTCTCAGGGGAGGCTAGGAGACACCAAGAGCTATCTATAGTTCAAATTTGAAGGTGAATGCTCTAGTATTTGAGGTGCAATGAAGAAAAAATCAGTCGACTTTTGAGCTTCTGGCTATGGTGACTTGGCGTGACATTTTGCCTCTGCTCTCTGGTGGAAGTTCTTTAGTAATAGAGCTTCCTTTCCATCCTAAAAGCCCTCTGAAAGCCAACTCCAGTAGTGAAAATGTGATCCTCTAGTTCTTGACTATTCAATTTGGGGGTTTCTCTCAAATCTCCTTCATGGCTGAAGCATTGCAAGTGGTTAGATGCTCAAAAGTTTCAGTATTTTACTGTTTTTGCTTGGCATTGATAGGTGTTGGTCATACGAGTAGATGGCTGAAGTATTGAATGCTCCAATGTTGGTCAATCATTATGCAAGTCATGTTTTTCAAGACATATGCTTGGATGAAAGGTTATATTGGTCACAAAGATGCATCATTCATGATGTTTCAGACTAGTTCACTGATATATGTAGCCCCTTTGCATTTCTATGGGGATGATCAGATGATTATGCTTATGCTTTCGGAGAATATGTCTTGGTTGAATCTATTTGTTAACTCTTGTTTGACTATCACTATGAAGTTCTTGAATTGCAAATATGATCTTTTGAAATGGTATATTCCTCAGGGTATTTACTACCCTTGTACAAGAGTAGACTCTGCCCTTGTTGCAATGACAAGTGGTAAGACCCTCTTATCCATGATGAAGATTGAACATCCCAAGAAGATACACAAAGAAGGAAAGCTTTACTTGATCGACACCAAGTACAATGCAATGAATAAGCAAGTTTATGAGTCTGATACAATGGTGGCTTGGAAATGCCGCCAGAAAAAGATTGCCATCAAGGGGGGAATTTCCCACATCTTCAAAGTAGATTTTTTGTATGTGTGTGGTTTATAAGGTTCTTTGCCTTGGGATGTCCCCCTCAAATGATTGTTAGTCTTATGTGAGTTTTACCATGTTAGACCTATGGAGACTTCCCATGCATAGTCATTGTCCAATCTTCCAAATTGTAAACCAAGAGACCAAACATTAGGGGAGAAATGGGGTCTCAAAAGGGCCTCCAATTAGTGTTTCCTAATTTCAAGGGGTTAGAGAAAGATTTGAGGTGTACCAATGAGAGTGCTCCTTTGTGTGGGGCAATGGTATGTTGATGTGTACAAACCGCCATGTTGACCATTTATGGGTGGGTAGACATCTCACCCATGGTTTAGACCTTGATCTTCACTCCTAGCCATTGATCTCATCTACAATCCAAGGGATACATTCAAATTTGGGGTAGAACACTTCCAACCATTAGATCAAGGTCTAGATCCAAGGGATACAATCAAAGGATAAAGGGATTAAATCTACACCCTTGAAAAAGGGAAGGATCTAATGGATGAGATCATATTAGAAGGCGGGTCATTTTCAGCCATCCATCTAGAGATAGATCCAAGGATGGAGATGAAAGGAAAAGGCGCTAGAATCTAGGCCCTTGATTCCATCAAGATCTAGTGGAGGAGATGGATGTAAAAGGCGCTGAAATCTAGGCCGTCCAATATGTGCTTCAATCTCATCCCTTGATCTCATCTCCACCCTCCAAAATGTACCTCAATCTCAGCCCTTGATCTCATCTCCATCAATTGCTTTCATCTCCACCCTCCAAAATGCGCCTAGATATCAACCCTTGATTTGATCTCTTCATCTCCACCTTTGATTTGTCCAAGATCCAATGGTCCATAGCATATGGCGACTTCTCCCTCTTTATTAGACCCTCCTTTTGTCAACTCTTGCCAGTTTGGAGCCCACAAAAGGTGCCTCCAACCATTTTGAGCATCCTACGCCTTTGATCCATCCACCATTCACCTCCATCCAAAGGCCAATGTTGATCAATTTCAAAATAAAGGTGACCGTGTCAGTTGAGTAAATGCTAGGGGACCCTTAGCCCATGGGTTACCATAGTGGTTTCACTTGGTCTTAACTTAATCCATTTCTTAACCCATTCCTTATGAGTCCCTTTTGAGACCCCGATTCTCCCGTAATGGTCAGGGTGACATCATGTTGGGGTGAGGATGCCCAAATGAGTCTACTACTGATGCAACTAGAGTGAGTACCAGGTTGTGGATCACCTGTGTTGTCACTAGAGATGGGCAAGCCATGAAGTTTCCCATGGACTACTGCTAGGGTTGAGGTCATCAATTTGTGGGGGGTAATGAAGGACAAATTGATGTAATGGATCATACCAAGGTCTATGGTTGTGAGTGATCATGTGAGTGAGTGTGCGAACACATGTGAGTGTGTGTAGTTGTGCCTGAGTTAGGTGTGACTGATGATGTGTCAATCATTAGTAGGTGTGATTGAGTGAATATAGGTGATTGAGTGAATATAGGAGTGTGGTGTGTGATTGAGAGATTCTAGGAGACATTGGTGGTCTTCTTGATTGAGATAATTGTGGATCTAGATTCCACCTACTCATGGGTAGTTGCCTATATGTACTCCATTCTATGAATGAATCAATTGCTCATTGCCTTCATACTTGTGCCATTGTCTCTACCTCTTGTCTACCTCCATCATGCTTCCATGCGCAATTGCACCAATAGGATCCTTACTAGCTACCTCCACGCTTATAGCTGTGTGGCCGTGTGTCAGAGCTACTATGTTTCTTGCTACCTAGGATGGCTGCAACAACAGACTGGTCTTTCAATGCCATGTTCACGTCAAGTTTAAAGCCTCCACTACACTGGCTGGTGTTAGGATGTATCTTAAGGATTTCAGTCGGTTGGTGTACAACCAAGAGCCCACTAGTTAGTCAAGCCCTTAAGGATATAGGAATCTATTTGTGCGGCCAAGGGCCTCAAAACATTTGTTTGTCCCAGAGGTGGTTTTGGAAATCCAAATCGGCAATCTCTTTGCCTTTTCTTGCAAATTAGCATGTGTGTCTTCAAGTTTCATGCTATCTATTGTGATGTATTTGTCAATGAATTCCTCTATGTTGTTGTCACCACAAGTGTTGCAAATGGGGCTGCATTTATCTAGAGCATGCCATGATCATGTTGGCTACCTCTATTTTGAAATTCTGTTATGAAGAAGAAATGCATTATTACTGACCCTAGAATACTATCATCTTGGCATAACAATATCTTCAAAGCTTTGAATTTGTGTTCATAGTATTGTGCTGTTGTTATGGGGTCTGACACGATGAGGTCTTGGTTATTGCTACGTTCTTAGTTTGTATTGTGTGGGTGATCATGCTTCTTAAGGTCTCAGAGACATGCTAGCAAGGGCTCCCATTGTTTTTCAGCTGCTTGCTGCTGCAGATAATGTGATGAAGAACGTGGGTGGGCCAAGTCTCACCATCGTGAAGACACTTTGCTTTAGACGTTGTTTATAATCAATTGATGTCCTCAAGAATACAAAGTCACAGACGGCAATTTTTGATTGCAATAGTTGATCGGTGTTCGTATCTATTATTGCAAATTTTTACTCGAGTTTTCTTCCTTACAGTGACCTTTTCACATATGTACCCAAGTTGATGGCAATACGTGTCACATTAATACTTTCATTGCCTTGAAGAATAAGTTTTCAATTGACCATGTGAATCTTTTGTCTTCTTTTCGCAATTCCCACTTTACTATGTCTTGGTAGCTTGTTCGAGTTGGTATGTCATATGTATGAGCATGCCATAAAACAAACTTGGGAAGGCCAATTCTTCACATCGTTCATCTTTGCAAAGGCTAAGAGGAGAAAAAACTTCTGAAGGGGCTATAATTATTCATTTGTTCTCAAAGTCAACAACTTGTTGGCTTGTATAAATGCCGTGGACCAAGGTGTCTATTTTAGGATCAGGTTGTAGGCTTGCTTCCTCTATGATTCTTGTCATTTTTTGGGGATTTTCTTCATCACAATGAAGTTCATGGATGTGTTCAAGCCATTTCTGGTTGACTTTGACATTATTTTTTAAACAAATTCAGGTACTAAGAATTTCTTACAATGCATGCATTGTCAAAGTGGGGCACACCAACCCACTGATGTAGTTATGATCGTAATGCAAGAGACGTTTGATTGCAACTATCACTATTGCACTATCACTTATATATCATGGGAGAACTTATTGTGCCCTGTCGACATTAACGAAGACGTTGATGACACTACCATGGAGACCAAGCCGTCCTTCATATGTTAATTACTTGATTTGCGCAAAAGGTATTCGTATGGAAATGAGGCGTTCTTTGACTCTATTGAGGGCGGCAATATTTTTTTGTAGGTGCATGCGGGGTAGAGAGCTATTAAACAAAAGAGCAAATCAGTGTTGTTTGGGTTTCTATCAAAATGAATCGTTCATTCCATTTGATGTTGTAGGAGTCCAAGTCAATTGTGAAGTCCATCGACAAGGCCTAAAATTTTATGTCTTATGTTGTGAAGAGAGGCAAGGTCATGTACTTATAATGCTTTTTTGCATGTATTGACAATGCATTGCATTTGAATGTTATATGTACTGGTGCAAAGTGCGATGAAATCTTTATAGACAAGTTGGAAGAGTGAAGTTCATACCATGTGGGGCCTCTTCTCAAGCAACATGGATCATGTCGCAACAACACTTTGATTGTGGAATTCTAAGAATGGACAATGAAGTCCAAGGACCTCATCCACATGGGGGCCTCGAACTTGCACAGCAACCTAGGTGCCATCACGCAAGATAACACAACCTTTTAGACAAGGCACTTGAGAAATACTCTAGATACTATCATAACTATAATAGTAAGGCCGCACTGGGTCCCACCTCACTCGCGTACCGTCACATGTTTCACAATGATCCTCAAAACAAGAGGATTGTTCAGACTGCTGAAATGCAGAAAATCAACTACCTGCAAGGAGAGAAGACATGATTATTATATTCTTGGATGATTAGAGTAGAAAAGCCCATCACTAGGTAAGGATGGTGTACCTTTTTTCCATAGCCTAATTGAGAGAATTGGCATGTGAATGCATCGTGCAATGCGGCTCAAAGATTTCCTTTAGGTACTACTCCCAAGATGGTGAAATCAAATACTCCTAATGCGTGCCTTGCGCACATATATGGAATGTTTTTGGCAATGTAAATGATGATGCCTTCATCGACAAACTCTTCCACTAGATGAGCAAGCGTCTCTCTTCTGTTCGCAACAACAAAAGATAGCTCCAAAGGGAAAGAAAGCTGAGGGGAGGGAAAGTAATAAAACCTATCAAAGAAATGGATTGAAGCTTAACTATTTGATACTCATCATCGCACGGTCCTTGGGATTCATACCATCTGCGCGATAAGGACTGTGGTTGGTCCATCGAGGTCCAGTTTGGCAATGACAAAAGTTGTTGTGTCAATAACTAATGTGAAGGATGCTCTCATGTTTCCTATTTGATTGGCTACCCAAGGATTGAAATGGATTGAAGCTTAACTATTTGATACTCATCATTGCACGGTCCTTGGGATTTAGACCATCTGTGCAATAAGGACTGTGGTCGGTCCATCGAGGTCCACTTTGACAATGACAAAAGAAGTTGTGTCAATAACTTATGTGAAGGATGCTCTCATGTTTCCTATTTGATTGGCTACCCAAGGTGTGTAACATCATATGACATTATCCGAAACAAAAGAAATGGCACCCTCAAATGGTTCGCCTTTTAGAACTATTGTTGTTGCATCAACACGCAAGTAAAAGAAGATGTGCCTCCCTCATCGCCAGAACCTCACTTGCTAATGGTTGGACCCTCTACTCTGGAAAAATCATCGAATATCTTTGAGATCCAAAACATTTGCGTGCGGAATATTACATGTGATTTTCTCTGAGCATGCATGATCAGTTAAGTCAATACACATGTAGACAGGATATGGGACATCCTTCACTTTGAAAGTTCCGTACTTTGCTAGGACCTTTCCCTTCAAAAGCGAAACGATGGGAAACAAACTCTGATAGTGCACTTATTGATAGTACTGGTCGAGCATTTGGATTTGGAGGATTTTTGTTTGTGGGTCTATACACTCTACTAGGCTCCCATCATTCATGCCATCCATAGTTTGTGTTTGACGTGCAAACTCCAAATTGCCATTGCAAAAGCTTTTCCCAACTTGTGGTCCAACATTTAGTTGAAAAATGTCATTGTTGTTTCTTGTGAGTGGTATTTGAGTAGCTTCAATAACATATTCACTTCATAATGTGTTTAAAAAAATATTGCATCTTAAAGAAAAATCCTATCTTCATTGAGTATGTGCTTCTTAAAGTCTAATGTTTTAAAACAAAACACAATGTGCTGTGTTTGCAAGCATTTGAATTAAGATGATTGACATTTTCCAAGTACAGATGGTCTCTCATTTTTTTAATGACCTCCTATAAATAGTGTAAAAATATTCCAACAACTGCTTGGATTTCATTTTCCATATGCATTGAAAAAACATGTCTTCATTATTGTGTCCTCCCTCTTAAACAAAATGTAAAGAAATAACATAAATTGCATGACTTTTGTTTTCCAGGGAAAATCACAAAAGCACAACATTTTTAAATAAGAACACCGAGGCAAAGACATTGGTATGCTTCAAACAAGGAATCCTTCACTCTTTTAAGAGATTATAATAAATAAATACAAGTATATGTAAATGTCTAACTCTATAATAACTGATTGAAATCGAATTTGCGTGTACACAAAGAAGGATAAAAAAAGATTCTTTGATGTCAAATCTGCGGCAAGGACATTGGTACGATTCGAGCAAGGAACCTTGCGCTTGTAAAAACTTATCATAAATAGTGCACAAGCATATGTAAACGTCTATAACTCTATAATAATTGATTGGAATGAAATTGTATGTACACAAAAAAGCATAAGTATTAGTAGGTTCATGCTAGGTGTCTTTGACTTCTGAAGCGCTTTGGTCCTCTGAAATCGGTGGCCTTATATTTATAGTTATTTGGCACTTCAATTTAATGTTGTACCCTTTGTCACAGATTGTTTGCCGAACTAAACAAAGCAAGACCGATTGTGAACATCTCTAAAGTATATGAAATGGTTGCAAACTAATTAGTAGATTTACCTTCAGCACAAGCTTGCTTTGCAACCGCATAGACCACACTTTTCAATGTTTTCTTCGTATTCTTTTGGATACCACCTTCTTTGGTTGGGGCTAACACCAAAGGCAAACTTGCTACTGTCGCTGGGGAAGGGACATAGGTCTTTATCAAGCAAACACCTCAAGCTGAAACAACAACATGTTGTGCGAGCGATCGTACTGCTTCTCTCATTGGTGGACCAAGATGTATCGTGACATGAACATAAAAAAGAAGCCTTATATACAAGGGCAATTGATGAGACTAAAAAAAAACAATAACTATCAAATTTTTCCTTATACCTTGCATCAGATCAGAATTTTCATTTCTTACCCCTACACTTGCAATGTATGTTTTCGACACTTCGGTGTGTATAAGAATATCTAATGTGATGTCCATCCATCACATAACAATCAAGAATATATATTACGAGAGGACTAAAAAGGTGCCTTTATTGAAACAGAGTGAGTTCTCTTTCATACTTGCTATTAATCATCCACTATGAGAAGAGTTAAGCAGGGTAAGCCAAAAACATATACCGCCACCCATGTGAATGCATTTCGGAACCTGGTTTGTCGCAGAAGCATTCCTTTCAGCCTCCAAATGTATATCCTGAGGTTCATATTCGCCTTTGTAATCATCCTCTGTTGCACACAAATCTTTATCGCATTCTCCACTTGCAGGATTGTCCACCTTGCATTTGTTAACCTCCTTTGGAGTGGAGAAGGAATACACGTATTAACGCTGTGCATATCGATAGGCCTGATTAATGATTCATGCAGAATTCAAAAACCTCTCATCGCTACATCGGATAGCTGATCGCGCATCGTCATCCATGCAGATCTTCTTGGATTCCGCCATGTTCATGAGACCTTCAAACAGTAACGATCAATAGAACACACAGGAGATAAGGAATGTTTCGATGAAAGCTTTGAAATGAATTAAGAAACACTAGAAGAACAGAGACCTCTCTCGAACTCCCCACTACTACTATCCATATACTCTCCGGATCTTTCCAATCCATCTTCAAAAACGGCCTTCTCTGCTCGCGACATGGTCAATAGCAGCTTCTCACAAAAGAAAGCACATGTGAAAAAACACATGCAAAAAACAACAGGCGGAAAATCCCACAGACCGAGCATGCATGGAATCCTCGTTTTATAGAAGAAGTAAACGACTCCCATTTTGGACACCCCATGGCCCTGCCCATCCCTTCCGCCTTTCTTCTGCCACCGCGAACCATGCTTTTCTTATGCAAGCCCATACGACTTCGTCCTCCAGGCACGACCCATGCCGACGACCTCATCCTCCACAAGCTAAGACGACCTCGTTCTCCAGAACACGAAAGGTGCTTCCATGCATCTCGAATTTGTAGGCGACAACGATTGACCAAGGATGGACGCAACAAACCAAAGAAACACGAGCCAATCCAAAACAACCATGCGTCCTCAAAAGCTACGTGAGCTTGCATGCAATCGGCCAACAGAGAGCAAACAAATCCATGTAACACACATGGAGGGAACATGCGAATTTTGAAAAATAGCTTTAAATGCATTTTCGCTTCTCTGGGAGGCAGCGGCTTCACTTAGGCCTCCCTGTGGTGGCAAGCCATAAAAAATAATGAAGGCAGGGCTCTCAAGCACATCATTGTTTTGCATCAAGTTGACATCCAATCTAAGGGTGTTTACAGACTAGAGCCACCCATGCCTACCCATCGTGCATGGAATGCATCTGGGCCATGGGCGGGACGTGGGCAGGCAATATTGCCCGTCCATGCATGCCGGCCCGTCGTGGACTGAATGCATCTGGGCCATGGGTGGGACGTGGGCAGGCAATATTGCCCGTCCATGATCCCATGGTGGGCACCCTAAGATGGAGGCATCTCCTAAGCTAGACAAGGCGACTTGGAAGTATTCGGATGGATGCCTTAAGCGAGAAAGTGGGTCTTGGGTTTTGGGTTTTAGTCCGAAGCAAACGATTTCACCGTTCATGGTTTTCAAGTTTGCAACTCTGTGCCCATTTTGAATTTCAGTTTTTGTGATGCTCTGCTGTTTGATTCGCGTCTCAAGTGTGCTGTTTTTTTTGCACATCTTGGGGAGCCTGGGCTTGCAGATTAAGAAATGGTTTAGA
The DNA here is from genome assembly GCF_047967505.1 of Dipteris shenzhenensis. NCBI lineage: Eukaryota > Viridiplantae > Streptophyta > Polypodiopsida > Gleicheniales > Dipteridaceae > Dipteris > Dipteris shenzhenensis. The sequence goes on from NC_141611.1 coordinate 12,799,520, forward strand.
CTAGATAGTATGGCTTCAACTGTCATCTCCATACTTTGACTCTGCAGACAATGCTGAAATTCCTCAAGGGATTTCTTTTCCAGAGAAACGTCCTCAAGGGATTTAGGAGAGCTTCTCCAGCCAAGCAGGATCCTGTTGGGCAGCAAGAGGTTGAATAACACAACTCCTGGGGCGAGTTGCGGAATTCCAGGCTAATTTTGTAAGGTTTGGAAATACACGTCCTGGTGCCAAACAAAATGCGGTGAGAACTTTACTTCAGCTGCCATTGGCAAACGAATGCAAGGAGGTCGCATGTTTTCAAATGGAAGTAGGACCAGATTCTTATCTGCCTCTTGTGGCAGCGGCAAAGCTAGTTCGAGCTGGAGACCATGTTCAACATCCTCAGGAGATACAGGAGATGTCCCTGTCGCTGTCGGGGTCCCTTCCAACGTTGATAATGTGCAGCGAGATCCCGACCAAGACATAGAACAGGAACAAGACCTAGAACGGCAGGTTCAGGAGTGGAGTAAGCTGCGGAAGTCAAGGCTCACTGCAAGCGTGTTTTGTCATGCCATAGGCTTTTGGCCAGGTAGGCGTGTGCAGTTATGGGAGGAGAAGATTGGCTTGAGAGAACCATTTCAAGGGAATTTGTCCACTAACTGGGGATATATAAAAGAAGCCTCAGCCATACAGCGATATAAAGAGATCACAAAAAACAATGTTTATTATCAATTATTCAAATCCTATCCTGTTGGAGCTTCCATGCCTGACTGGATGGGTGCTTCTCCGGATGGTCTAATTCTAAGTAAATCACCTCATTTGCTTGATAACAAGGGGATATTAGAGGTGAAATGTCCTTTCAATAAAGGACGTCCTGACAAAGGTGTTCCTTGGCCTTATGTACCACATTATTACATGCCACAAGCGCAAGGGCTCATGGAAATCTTTGACCGACATTGGATGGATTTCTACATTTGGACCATGAACGGCAGTATTCTTTTTAGAATAGAAAGAAATGCAGACTTATGGGAGTTGATGCTCACGGCATTGAATGATTTTTGGTGGGGGCATGTGGTGCCTGCGAGGCATTTAGTGTCCCAGGATATTCAGGCTGATGTAAAAAGGTATAAGCCAGGCCCTCATCACGAACTTTATTTGGCAATCGCGAACAAATGTCGTCGGTTGGCAGATAATGCTCCTATGATTTTGCATGATGTGAAGTTGCAATTTCCACGATAGTTTTACAGTATCTGACCTTTGTCCATGGGTCTTCATCGGTTTCTCAAACTGCTGTACTGTGTGGGATAAGAACATTAACTAGTGTGCTACTATTTTAGGCAGGTCTTTCTGTTACACAGAGGTGGTTGATGGATTGGTCTAATTGACTTTTCATTGCTGATGTGCGTGACTCTTAGAAAATTTTGAATCTTTAAGGAAAAAGTTATCGTTAGTCACCTTTTAAGAATTATCTCATAGAATATATGCTAGCTGAGGATAAGACAAATTGCTCTATCTAAACATAGGCTAGCTTGAGTTCAAGAAAATTGTCTATTGAAAAGCTTCTGCTTACAAGTTTTGTGAGACTGTCTATCGGGTGAGGTACAGTTGTTAAATGATGCTGATGATTGGCTTCTACCACAGTGTGTCTGAATAGAAGTTCGATTGTCTTATTAAAATTTATGCATAATGGTTAGACTTGACATTTACAGAATTGATCTGTGTATTTTTACTTGACCTTGAGTTTTTAAAGCTGTAAGGAAGAGGGGAACTAGAAGGGGGAAGGAGGTCAAGTAGTGGAAGGGAAGGCAGAGAGAGAGAGAGAGAGGGGGGGGGGGGGGGGGGGGGAGGATCGCCGCTGAAGGGGAACACAAAATAGATACAGGCCTGCAAATGAGTGAAGGTGGGGCTTTTATAGTCCTTCCCCCAAATCCTCCTAATTAGCCCTCTAGCTAAACTCCCCCTAGTGCTAACCCCCACTAACTTAGCATAGTTTGGCCCCTTCATTACAGCCATCCCTTCCCAAAGAAAATTTGCCCCAAGATTACATGTGGTGGCTATCCCAGGATGAGCATCAGCTAAAGGGTAGGGGGGTTCTTGCACAATGCTCTTGGGCTGCCATGATTGCTTGTCTTCAGCTAGTCCATTCCATTTGATGAGATATTCGATGTAGACCTTGTTGTGAAGAACTGGGTCCTTGAAATCCATACCGCTCTTGGAGATGTAGAGTTGTAACTCAGACAAGGCCTGCACATTTAGACCCTGTTGAAACCATGGAACACATCATGGATTTTTGAATTTGGTGGTAGCTCCAATTGATAGGTTACTTCCCCAACTCTACAGTTAATCCTGTAAGGACCATAAATACCACGGGCCAGCTTCGTGTTCTGTTGGAGAAATATGGTCAATGCCCCAATTGTGAGCCCCCAAGTGAGGGAGAGCTCATGGGGTTGACACCTCAGCAAGCATAAGGGTAGATGAACCTGTAGGGGGAAGGCTTGAGGTGCCATGTGGGCTGCAACATGGCTGCCACATGGGCTAGCACCTAGATGTACTGTTAGCTCAAGAGTATGAAGGCACCTGGGCTGGTATAGCAGCAGGCAGCAGGAACACATGGACTTTTTCAGTGCGCAGCACCTGCAGCAAGAGAGGCCATCGACCACACAGGCGCTGCATCAGCAGGGCTGTACAGCAGGTATTGCAGCAGATGCAGTACGAAGGTCTGCAGCAGACTGCGCAGATACAGAAGGCGTATTTATAGGCAAGGCCAGTCGGCTGTCTGCAAGGGATGCACAGCAGACTGGGTCAGGTCCCCAGGAGCAGATCAGGTTGGGGGAGAAAACCTGCCACGTCAACTGCAAGGGCAGCAATAGTTGGCTGATACACTATTCTGTCAGATCTGGGTCAGCCAGATCAGGGCCTATATAAGGCCATCCCCTGGCATCTTTTGCATTATTCATTGGTTGCAAGACTGAGCATCCTTTGTACCCTCCAATGTGCAGACCAGCACCTTGCTAGAGAGCATTGTGGAGGGCAGGAATGTAGCAGTAAGCCTAGGGATCCACCTCAGCAGAGAGGGTTTTTGCAAGGCAGAAGTCCACAAGTCTGCAGCACACCCAGGTGAGGAGCTACTCTCAGTAGGAGAGCATAAGGGTGCAGCTAAGGGAGCTTTGTCTGCAGTACACCTTCGGATGATAACTTTTTGCAGGAGTGCTCAGCCTTGAGCAGCCTCTCTCTCTCTCTCTCTCTCTCTCTATATATATATATATATATGTATATATACTGCGTGCAACAGAAAATTATACATTATTAGCCCACAGGATCACTTATTGATATGGATTGTACTCCTCTTATGTGCACAAGCTTGTATGAAAACATCTGGAGTCCCTGTGACCCTGCTGTTGCCATTCTCCACCTTGCTAGTGCCTGGAGTGTACCCTGCAAGTGTTGGAATGACCTGCTCACACTGTCTATATCAGCTGACTGCCATTGATCTGGCCAACCAGATCTAGCAGGCTGACCCAGGCTCTCGGTGTGCCAACCCCACAGACCAGACTGGTCTGCCAACCTTTCAATCCACAGATTGCCCTTTGGCCGACTGGAACTGGCTGATCAGTCCATCTTCCTTGGCATATAAGTGGCACAATAGCAGGCCCCAGCCTTACCATTTGCAGGCGCTGCTGCTGTTCCATCTGCCCCATCAAAGGGGCTGTACGAGGCAGCCTGCCTGCTGTCCGTAAGGGCCCATTTGGGGGCCGATACCATGGCTATGACATGGGCAGATCTGCCCTTCTGGGTGGACCAAAAGCTAAATCAAGAAGGATGTATGCTCGCTGCCCATGTGACAGCCAATGTACTGTCCATGTGACATGACCTCTTTCTCCCTCATCAAACCCTCGATTTTTCTACATGCGTCACTCCCCCGTGCTCCCCTTAGATGGGGGCTTACATGTGGGGAGTTGACCCTCATTCTGCAACATCTGCTTTCAAAGAGCCAATGTGGGCTTAAACCGAATCCTAGAAGAATGTGCTCCATTTGCTCCCTCAGAAGAGTGCTTAGGGACATGTTGAATGCGTTCTTCAAATTTGTTTCAGACACCCGTATTGCATTACAGAGAAACATAACGGATTTTGGAATCAAGCTCTCAAGCATGGACAAGGAGAGATATACACCATCTCCATAATATGCACTTTGTTGATGGAAAGAGATTGTATTTTGCATATCTTAGAACTGGGGGCGAGGGTAACTAAAACAACCATCTTAAATAATTCCCTACCATACGTGGCTCAACTCCTCCTACATTCTTAAGTTGACCTCTCCTCGATGTATCCACTTTACCCAATTCTATCTTTTGTTTATCCAAAATTGCTCTTTGCTCCTCTTCCAACTTCCTATGAGCTGCTTCATGAGGGTCTAAATTTTGACTTACATTTACCCTTAAGAAACCTCTCATAAGTTTGCTTCTCTTCTTCAATGCATGTCCTAGACTTTATGTCAATCCACCATGGACAATGTTCTCTCCCCCAATCAGTGAGATTTATGCGGCCTTGTGTAGTATTTCCATCATATAATATAGGTGCTAAATACATGCAATGTCCTAGACTTCATGTCAATCCACCATGGACAATGTTTTCTCTCCCCCAATCAGTGAGATTTATGCAGCCTTGTGTAGTATTTCCATCATATAATATAGGTGCTAAATAGATGCGATGAGGGGATAGACTAAGCATAGTTCGTGCTCAACATGGTGGTGGAATAGCATCCATCTTTTTTTACTCCAAGTTCTCAAAATATCTACAACAAAAAATCATGTGGATAAATATCATCGATTAAAGACATTCATTTGTGAAATCTAGAGGAACAAATTGTTGAGAGCTCTTGAGGGCATACCTATTCACTAAGGGCCTACTTGCATTGATGAGATCCACTTGCTTGGCAAGTTCAGCAGCAAGCATCATGCGTGGTACAAGAGGTTCATATAAATCTACCCTATACCTAGTCACAGTGTGCTCATAGTACTCTACAAGGGAAGGATAACTGAATAGATCCATTGGAAGTCGCAACTTGGGTGAACAATCTAATAGCATCTCCCAAAACTTGATCCATGGAAACCTCTTTTGCCAACCAACTTATAAAAGGATGATTTGTACTCGGCAATTCATAGCTAGATCTCAAATTTTTATGTGCTCCAAGCAATCATAGTATTTATATTTGACAAGCTTTGCTACATGTGGCAATTGACACATGGTACATCTTGTCAATAGTTATGTGATATGATGGATCCTCAAAGGCAATCCCCAAAGAACCTCAAATTTCCATGATGGATTCACAACGGACAACATCTAAATCCAAAAAAAGTTGCAACTTAAAGAATGAAAAACAAAGGATCCACTAAACAACCACACAAGAAAATGATAATGAGGCACACCCGCATCATCTTCCTTTTATATGTTTGACTAGTCATGTTGGTTCTGATTGCCTCTTTGGCATCCTTGGCCATCCACCTTTGGTCTAACTCGTGAGGCTTGGACGTGAGAAGCGGTGTGAGAAGGGGATGAGTGGGGCTCGGGATTAACCATGGTGGTTTCCTAGAATTTGGTGAAGTGGAAGGGGACCGGTCTAAGGTGGTATCCAGGGAAATTTGCACCATACCAGAGTCTTCCTTGTATATGAGAGCCTTGCATATGAGTTTCCAGGGAATTTTGTGCCATACCGGTGTCTTCCTTGTATATGAGAGCCTCTTTTGATTGTTGTTCTTGTTTGTAGAGGTAGTGTCGGTTATATCGCTGCAAGGTGTGTTGATGAAATATATGAGTTGCTGGCCGTTTTCTAGTGTTTAGTGTATGTTTGTGTATCAGAGGCCTACCATAAAAGTCACCCATGGTTTTCTTTGGTTTCTCTCGTCAACATGATTTGTCCATTTAGATCCACTTTCTTTTTGTTGAGGTTCCTCCTGTCAACTCAAACCTTGGCTTCTTCAAGGAGCTACTAGAGGCTCTTGATATACTCTTAGTGCCATGGCCCATGTATCACTCTTTGCAAGGTGGACTTCCGAGATGTTTGCTTGAGCACAAGTTCTATAGGGAGTTTCTCTATATTTGGAACAACATGTCTTGGGTTTTCTCCTCAGTAGCTTGTTTATGTAGATGTTAATTGGGTGCTAATTGGGCCAAGGGGATTTGTGATGCTATGTGTTAGAGGGAGTGGATGTGTAGGAGGGGGTGGATATGTGAGGGTTAGCGGATGGGTGATGAGGTTAGAGTCTAGCGACAGCGGAGGAGGATCATGAGGGGAATACTCTTAGTCACAGGGAGTGTCTTCACTAGATTCCATGGAGTTGGAGGAAGAAGATTGAGGTGGAATCCTAGTACGAAATTCAGTGGGTCTAGCAAAGTTTTTAACCCTTACCATAGCATTATGAGTTTAGGTGTTCAGAGTGCCTAACAAAGTCTTTTAGGCCTTTTTTTTAAAAGTCCTATTAGGTCCCATCTAAAGTAGGCTTTGTTGAGTGTGCTTCCCCCCACCAACACCAGCACCTTGCCTTCGACCTTCCAAACACAAACACATTGTTCCATGCCCTTGAACCCAAATGCATCTTTATGAAATATAGAACAACATTTTGAGGTCCAAACATGTAATTTATTTATCATAGGGACATGCACAATCAAATCATAGCTTTTGACACTTGACAGACTCATCTACTCCCTTGTTTAACTCTATTTGCGACCAACATGCAACTCCTTGACTTTTTATAGATGCCTTCTGAGCATAATGCCTTTTGTTCTTTGATAGAAAAACCACACTGCATGGTCAAAAAATAGAATGCATGATTTGTATTGAGTTGTTTTTGGACATATCCATTTATGTATGGTCTAAAAAAGTTCCTTGTCTCATCAAGATGTTTCTTTTGTCTTGCCATTTTCTACCTTATAGGTTGTTACTCATGAGAATATCCCATGTGGGCATTCACATCTATCGACATAGAAATGGAAGAAATGGCTCATATTAAGGTTAGGGTTGTTAACTTGTAGTTCTCATCAATTACATATTCCTAAGCTCTTGCTAGGTCTTTTCAATGTTCCTTGATCTCTCTTCCTCCTTTTTCACAGTCACCCATTATGGCCCACATATCAATGGAGATTGGTGATACTAGTGAATAGTCACCAAATTTCCATGCTTTATTATTTGCTAATACCAAATTTATTTTCATTTGTCTTTTTGGAATATAAGGGTTTGCATATGGTATATCATTGGGCCTCAGATATGAACTATCAAGTAGTGGTGTCTTTGAGTTATAATCTCTATTTCTTCTTAAGAGAGATCATCCATAGATATCCAGCTATGTCTACCTAAAACACTTGGAGATGTATCTCCATTTAGTCTCTCTTTTCTAGGATAGGAGGTTGATGATTTTCTCACTCCATGTATTTCAAAGAACATTTTTGTAATTTTGGGAGTTGAGGTTATGAAGTGTTTTGGTTGTTTTTCATCCTAAATTCTCAACTCTATAGTTGACCTTGGATTCGTAAAATCTTTAAGAGTGAAACTTTTTAATCCATTCAATTTAAGTGCCATAATTTGCACTAGACTACTACTCCTATAATTGAACAAGTAGTAGAGGAAACTCTGGGTCTTTTGTATACGTTCCAAGGTTGAGTTCTTGGACTTTATTATGAAATCGTAAGTTTGTAATAATGATTATAAAGGCTTGGCAATAGGGGAAGGGGATGACAAAAGAGACCAATGACATCATATTTGCATGCCAACTATAACACGAAATTGTTTTTTAAACAAATGGTTTGCTTATGATTCGTTTGAAAAAATAATTTGTCTAAAAGAATATTAGTATATCTCTATGAATTATAAAATCTGTGTGTGTGTGTGTGTGTGTGTGTGTGTGTGTGTTTATATAACATATACAAACCCTTGAGTGTATCCCTTGTATACAAATCAAAAAAATGTTAAAAAAATGTTTAGTACTAATGATAAAATCTTTCATTTTCTTTCTGGAATTTAGATGTAACAAAAATTTCTTTTCTATTAAAGAAGTTAATTAGACCCTATCTATATAAACCACCAACGTATAAGTGGCATATATTGTGAAACCTATCATATATGTTGAAGAGGACATACTAAGCTGCTACCATCCAACAAAACACTTTATTAGAGCAATATATGTTATGATGGATAGGAAGGTTTAGAATGAAATTCCCTAGTTGGTATCTATGTTATAGCTTGCTAAGACAATTTTCAGAACTATAGATCTTCTGTCTAGGCTACATCTATCGTTGTATACTTCATCCTGGGAAATCGACCGGCCACTTTCATAAAGACAGAACAGCTTGGAAGGCTCTGAAGACATTTTAGAGGTCTTCACAATTCAGGACGACAGACTTATTGGCACTTATGTTGCACTACTATTGAGAGCTCTCGGAGTCAACCAGGTAAGAACAGATATCATGCTGTCAACTAAATTATTCTGCATCGCGGTAGTGTTTTTACAGCTCGTCTGGAGGAAGAAGCAAAACAAACTTGTTAACTTTTATAAGGCCTTAAGTGATGTTTTGAAAGAAGATTCTTTTGCATATTACTAATGGATTTTATATGGAATAGAGGTTTGGCAACTTTATGACACTCTTGGCCAGTTATATGCTAGAATTGGAAATGGTTGAGCCATCCATTTATTCTACTGGAATGATCATAAGTAGGTACCTGGCAGATCTAATACTCCAAGATTTACTGTTGATTGGAGGAGATGTCCGTTGTTGGAATCTTGACTATTAACTAGGATTTTTCTTTAAATAAAAGAGGAAGGGTGCCAAGAGTTCATGGGCAATCTCCTTCAAGGTTTGAGGTTGCTTCCTAGGGCACTCTCCTTTATGGTTTAAGGTTGCATCTTGGGCTATGACTTTGGCCAATGAAAAGTGAATTTTCTAACCCTTGTCTAGATTATTTCCTTTATTCTTTGAGATACAAGTATAAGTATTTCCTTGTCTCGATTCCTACACTTTTGACTACCATGGGCTTGTTATGATTAGGAGAATTGGACTTGAATTTGGACCGTGGGATTTTACTCTGACTGGGGATTTTATGTGACCCCATTGAACATTTTTTACCTTATGGGACTTCCATTGGGATTTTTTATATATATAGATCAAGAATATAACATGATCTTATGTGTAAAATGAGGAAAAGGCCATATAGCATGGAGTCTATCCTTCAATTTTGACATTCTCTAGGACCGTATCACACTTTGATGTGGGCATAAATTTAATTGTGATATTGATGATGATCTAGATAACCTTAGTTAGACAATTTACACTCAAGATCTCTTAGCACATTCCCCTACCGCTAATGGGGTGAGGCATATATTCCTTATCAGTATTTTCCATAGTGGCTTTGGACTATATAGTCTTGGGGAAATGCCCTATAATACTTTTTATATAATTGATTTCCATGGTGGCATAGTTGGGTATAATAACATGGAGTTTTGTATAGTTCCATGGAATTTAGCATGATTTTAAGTGTGAAATAATGGAAAAGCCATATAGCATGGACTTTATCCTTCGATTTTGACCTTCTCAAGGACCTTATAGCACTTTGATGTGTGCATAAAGTTAATTGTGATACTGGTAATTGGAAAATGCTAACAGGATATCAAGGTAAGGTATAAGTATACTGAGGTTTTATTTGGATATTTTGGCCTTGGGAATTCCCTGGGACTTGTTTGGAACACCCATATTTATGGTTTATTTGTGATTCCCACTTACTACTTGGATTTCACTAACATTTTATATGCATTTCTTCATAACTTTAATTGCCCACCTCAGATTACTATTATGTAGTAAAATGCCAAGATTTGATCGCGCTAATCTAGATCAAGTGACATAGATAACAATTGTGTGCCGGCATTGAAGCCTGCAGTCCCACAATTCATGCAGGTGAGTCGGCATACCTCTCCACCAGGCTTGCATTAGAAAATCTAAGGCATGAAGACATGGTGTTGGCAACTTCGAGGAGCACCCTACAATGGATTTTCTCCAAGTAATTCTAAATATAATTGAACTCTCTATTGGAGACTATTCATCAGTATCATTGTACTTTTTGCAATGTACTGACATATATGTGAGTATAATAATTGACTCCCACTTTGACACCTTGTTAAAAGGAATGGTATGATATGGATTATTCTCACTTATGTGGTATTGAGAGGTTGGTTATTAAGTGACTACTCTCACTAGTTGTTTGAAAAGGGCAATAGTAGATGTTTGAAATTGATTTACTTTGATATTGAAAACTGGTCTGGTAGTACAGTAGGATAGATGTTTGATAGGTCAAAACACACACACACACACACACACACAAGCTATTCCCATTTTCTTTTGCATCCCCACTGATTTTTTAATTCTCCCTTTTTCCTTAGATTTCTCATTTCTCTTCCTTTTATTTCGCTTAATTTCTTTCCTTTTTTATGTAATTTATCTTAATTTCCCCTATATTTTATATTATATTTCCTGATCCCCCCTTAGATTCCCTTAATTTTCCCCTTATTCTCTTTTTATATTTTCCCTCAATTTATATAATTTGTTTTCCCTCAAATTCCCTTATTTTCCCTTATTTTGTCTCTAATTACCTCTATTTTTCTTAACCTTTTTTCCTTAATTTACTCATGTTTTGCTTAATTTCTTACTTTCACTTTCCTTTATTAATCTCCTTTTTTCCAAATTTACCCTTTTTTCCTTAATCTCCTTTATTTTTTAACTTTGTAATTTTCTTTTTTCGTAAACTTTTTTCTTTAATTTTTTCTTCTAAAATTTTCTTAATTTTTTAGTTACATTGATTTTCCTTTATTTTTCCTTTAAAGTATCCATTTTTTCCTTTTAAAAAAAAACTTATCTTCTTTCCTTGTAATTATTCTCTTACTTCCACCTTTAAACTCTTTCACAATTGGCTTATTTTTTCCTCACCTTAATTTTTTCTAAAGTATTCTTGAGTACCTTTATTTTCATCGCTCTAAAAATATTCCCTTCTTAAACCAAAACTTAATACAAAAAATCCTAACCCCCCCCCCCCAAATCCCCAACCCACACGTGCTTCTCGAAAAACCCGCCGCAAGTTATGCAGATCTGACTCTTGTTTGCATGCCGCTTGTGTCCATCTAACTACCTCATTTGTCTCATCTCCCCAACTCCCCATGTTCCTGACTCTCCCTTCCCTGACTACCCTATCTATCTTCAGGTGTTTATGACACCTGTCTTCCCAACTAAAGGTAAGCTAATTCTTATCATGTTTTCTTGTTGGATGGTGGCAGGTATGCAAACTCTCCTCTTCAATAAAAGAGATGCTTGTTAGGACTTCTCCAAGCTCTAAATTTTTGTTTTTTGTTTTTTTGCAAAAACATTATTGCCATTGCTTACCAAAACTATTTTTTATATAATTCCGTAGATGTTTTACCTACAAATGATGCAAACTCTTCCTTTATTCTATAAAGTTCTCTGTCTATCCTTTACCCTTACTCTTTTGTCTTTTCACTAGGCTAAAGAGGTTTTTGTCTTGTCTTCCATACACACACACACACACACTTCCCCTCGCCTAGACCTGTCTATAATTGGAGTATTTAAGATTGCTTTTAAGATGTTTGATCTATTTACTGCCTTGTTATTTTTGAGGTATCTCATGAGAGATGATAGTAATTATCACACACACACACACACACACACACACATTTTATACACTCTTACATGCACATTTATGTAGGCACATACACACACACAACAAGAAAAGGTACCTATAGACGCGCACACAGACATGTTTTCATAATTAAAAAACTTAGAGGCGCATCTATTTGCACATCTATTGGCATGTCTACAGACCCGCGTCTAAAGGCACATCTATATAATAGACAGACGCGCAAATAGACGCCCTGCTAAAAATTTTAAAAAATAGATAGACGTGTACATAGACGCGCAAATAGACACCCTGCTAGAAATTTAAAAAAAACAGAGAGATGCGTACATAAACGAATTTATAGATGCGCTTATAGACGCTCTATAGAATATTTTTTGTTAATAAAAGCAGAATTTTATGTGGTTGAACATAATGCTGTGTATGTTGTGTATGCTATGTAGTTACAAGAATCCCATTTCCATATTGTGCAATTCAATTCTTACAGCAACCGCATTTTCATTAGCACGATTGCAAGCACATCTATAGCCGACAATTACAATTTCGAATAAAACATTACAACTCCAAAACGTTTAGTTCACAAGGCATTAATTGATAGAACGTTGCACAAGGAAATTGAAAGCCAAAAAAATAAAAGGAGTTTATATTAATTCATAGCTCAAAAAGTGCTTGTACGTACATATAGCACGAAGCCAAGCCACGTCCTGTGGATTCAAGTACAAAAAATAAGAGGAGTATATATACAAGAAAGGCATGAAGCCAAGCCAGTGGCTTCAAGTACAAAAAAGAGTAGCTAGTACTACCTCTACGACTAATCTAAGTTCTCCGCATCCTCGCTCCCTTCTTCACCCCCTTCTTCGCCCCCTTCTTCACCCCCTTCTTTGCCCCCTTCTTCACTCCCTTCTTCCTCATCTTCTCCCTCCTAATCAGTCGCAAGGTCCTGTAAACGAGGAACAACATGTGTCAATGTATGAAAAATCAAATCTTTATTCACAATATTGACATTATTTAATTACTTTAAAATACTTGGGGGGGCGCTCCAGTAGCCTGGATATACTGCTCCTCAGTAATCAGCCCATCATCATAGAAGTGCCTCCATGTATCTCCTCTGCAATGTGGTGGTGGTAGGCTGTCTCAATAGGAGTAGCCTACCTGCCCATGATATCAAGCTGCAAGATGACACAATTTTCGGAGGGGTTAGTACAAAGAAACAACCTCCTAATAAACTACATAAATAATATAATTTGAGATCGATACTTACAAATTGGGCCTCCCATGATTCAACACCCCCTGCTCCAAAATGCACGCTTCCATATTGCTCCATTTGGATCTTTTGTGCCTCCACGTGCTGCAGACTGGGGTCCCCACCTTCACTACCTTCATTGCTTTCTTTCACTCACACTTGTGAGTGATGGGGGCTGTTGACCTCCCTCGAGCTTGGCAATCTCAGCTAATGCCTGCCTCTTAAGCCACAATATTTGACTTGGCCCATTTATCTATGAACTGAACATTGGGGGGATTGGGATACCTAGAGCGAAGAGCAGCGAGGGTCTCATCAGCCAACTTTTTTGGATGGTCTTTGTAGTGAATAAAGAAATCTCTGTAGTTGTTAATAATTATAGAAGAGCGCATGAAGGCCATGATGGCCTTCCCCCGTGCATCCATCAAGATGCCTCCTATCTGAGTGATGTCATAGTAAATCGTACCATCACCCTCTGGCACGTTTGCATCATCTGAATCATCCCCGTCCCCACCACTACCCCCCCCAGAGCAGGCTGCCATGCATCCCCCACTGCTCTCCCTACTACTATGCTTGCTGCCCTGTCGTGTCGAGCTAGTACACTGGCCGCTCGTAGTTGGAGAAGTGACTCTCGACTGCACGGGATTATGTTGGCCACTCGTAGCTGTAGAAGTGACTCTCGATGGCACGGGAGTATGCTAGCAACTCTACGAGGTAGAAGGAACTCCTGACCACAGGGGGGTAGAAGGGGCTCGGCTCTGTAGCCGGCTGGGCTGTCTCACCTCTACTGGGGTAATCTCAGCTAGTGTGGGATTGGGGTGGTTGGGAGTATGTACTGCCAACTCCTGGGGGGTGTTTGTAGTACCCGTCTCGTATGTTATATAACTCTCGAAAGATGGCATCTCGAAGATCAGGTGAGGCTGAAGATCCTGGCCACATGATGAACTGAAGGAAAGAAAAGAAGAAGATTACCATTGAGCATGCCCTTGTCTCACGAGATGCAAAAGAAAAAATAGAGTGACAGCCTGATATTGAGCAAGCATTTATAGACTCCTATATTCTTTGAATTAGAGTGATAGAAGTCTGTATTTGCTTACTCAATGTCAGGCTATTGAAGCTTCACATGGAAAAGGAGAGAAAAAGAGAGAAGAAAAAAGATGAGAAAATAGACAAAAAGAGAAGGAAAGAGAGGAGATAAGAGAGAAAAAGAGAGATGAAAAGAGAAGGAAAGAGAGGATAAAAGAGAGAAGAAAAAAGAGAGACAAGGTGAAGGAAAGAGGGGATAAAAGAGAGGAAAATAGAGAGAAGGAAAGAGAGGAGAAAAGAGAGGAAAATAGAGGAAAAGCGAGGAGAAAAAAAGAGAGAAAAAGAGAGGAGATAAGAGAGGAAAATTACCACGAAAAGAGAAGGAAAGAGAGGATAAAAGAGAGAAGGAAAAAGAGAGAAAAGGTGAGGATAAAAGAGGTAAAAAGAGAGAAGGAAAGAGAGGAGAAAAGAGAGGAGGGAAAGAGAGAAAAAGAGAGAAGGAAATAGATGAGAAAAGAGACGAAAAGAGAAGGAAAGGGAGGAGATAAGAGAGAAAAAGAGAGGAAAAGAGAGGAGAAAAAAGAAAGGAGATAAGAGAGAAAAAGAGGAGAGAAAAGAGAAGGAAAGAGAGGAGGAAGGAGAGAAAAAGAGAACGCAATCCCTTATTTTCTCACGAATGCAATCCCTTTCTTCAATCATGCAATCCCTTTCCATCATTCATGCAATCCCTTTCTTCATTCATGCAATCACTTATTTTCATCATTCAATATGCAATCCTTTTCTTGGAAGTGGAAGTGAAAGGGGAAGGGGAAGGGGAAGGGAAAGAGAAGGAAAAGGAAGGGAAAAGGGAAGAATAGATAAGACTATCGGAGCGAGTCTATAAATGCATCTAACAGTGCATCTATAGGCACGGTTGTTTGTTTTCCTAAAAGATAGACGCGTCTATAGACGTGCTGTTAGATGCGTCTATAAACACGCTCCGACAAACACCTTTTTCTAAGAAATTGAAAAAGACATGCGCCCGACCACACTAGTACAAAAAACATCCATTCCCTGCATACAACAAAGGACGAATCCAAAGAGAGCAACTTCCAAAGAAGATCAACTGTCAAGAGACTTACCTTGGATAGAGATATGGAAGCTTCTTGTCCTTCTTCAAAGTTACTTCTCTTTCTTCTCTTCCTTGTTCACCCTCTGCTTCTCTTTCTTCTTTTCCTTGTTCACCCTATTATCTTGTGTGCTTGGGGATGATTGTGTAAGCCTAGAGATGAGTGTGGGTGCTTGGAGATAAGTGTGGATGTTCGGAGCTATGTCTATTAATAGGAAAGCAAGTCGCACGACGTTAAAAGTATGTGAAGAAAAGCAAGCGCACTAAAAGTAGGTTTGAAAATCAGCTTGCAGTCTGTGCATCGAAAAGTGCATCTATCTACGTGTCTAAAAGCGCGTCTATCTACACGTCTATAAATGTGTCTAAAGTAAGTTTTAGATGTGCCTATAGATGCGCTCCATAGTATAGACGCAGTGTTAGATGCACTTTTAGATGCTCCACAGAGTTTTGACATTTACGACTCATCTAAGAACAAATTTTTTCGGTTATTTATATGTAGGATGTCTTCATCTTCAACAAGTAGCTCCAGTGAGGATGAATCCCTCCATATCCACCATTGCAAAATGTGGTTGGAGCAAAAATTCAAATGTATGTGTGATCGATGTCAAAGAAACATGTATTGTGCATGCAGAATTACACTCAATCACGTCTCAAAGTATGGAAAATGGGTTGCGATCGCAAACATGGTAAGTGTTAAAGAGTTAAGGTTGATTGAGATACCTATGGGTGTTCATGTGTTTGAGTTATGATCTCGTTTTAATTTGATACAGGATGCAGTGCCACACCCGCATATGTTGCCCTATGCTCATCGTGAGGAGGCGAAGCGTCGACGATATGAGGTGGGATCTTCAGGAGGGACTGTTATGGATGCATGGAGTGATGGTGATAGTAGCCCTCTACCATTACATCATGAGGCTGTGGAGGAGGAGGTGTTTGATGATATGGTGTGGGATTTATATGTCCATCAGTCCTCAAGTAGGGATGATAGCATGGAGTAGGATGATCTTTTTACCGCAGCATCGACTCCACTGTTTGAGGAGTGTACATTCTCTATTCTACGTGCCTCCCTTGAGTTATTAAACTTGCAGACCATCTATGGATGGAGCAATGCAAGTTTGAATGCATTACTCAAGTAAGCTTTAAAGTCTATTTTGCAAACATAGTGAATTATGCTAGTGGGTCAATTATTCGAATGCGTTTTCTCATTTATGGTCTTCACGTGCAGGCTATTGTGTAAAATGCTTCCAAGGGAGAATAAATTACCGACCTCAAGAGATATGGCAAAGCAACATGTGACCTCTCTTGGAGGATTAGATTACAAGCACATCCATGCATGCGTCAATGATTGTGTTTTGTTTCGTGGACAACATAAGGATGCAAGAGAGTGTCCTACTTGTGGAGAGGCAAGATATAGAGCATATCTCAAAACTTTGGATGTGCCTCGTAAGTTTCTGCGACATTTTCCCATAATCCCTCGCATCCAACATATGTTCAAGTGCAAATCCATTGTAGAGCTCATGTCATGGCATTCCTCCCATCGATCAACCGATGGCAAGTGGAGAACTCTCGCAGACACTCCTGCATGGAAGCATATAGAAGATACATGGCCAAGCTTCAAGGAAGAACCTAGGAGCTTGAGACTTAGATTGGGTATGGACGGTGTGAACCCATTTGGTCTCAAAAGCACCTCTTACAATGTATGGCTACTGATATCAGTGAATTATAATCTTCCACCCTCTATGGCGATTAAGAAAGGACATGTCATGTTATCCTTTCTAATTCTAGGGAAACATAAAGTAAAAAATCCTTATGTTTATTTGGAGCCTTTGATGGACGAGCTAGAGATACTTTGGAGAGGTATCAAGGTGCATGATGTGAGTAGGCCTCCCTCATCACGAGACTTCAATTGCAAAAAGCAGTCTTGATGTGGATGATGCATGACTTCCCAGACTATGATGAGTGTTCAAGTAGGCATTGCACTTTTAATTATGAGTAGGAAATCGATGTGGCACCCTAAACCCACCTGGAACTCTTAATTGCGTCTATTGTTTAGGTCTCACTACATCGGGTTACCATGCATGTCCTGTTTGTGGTCCTTCGCTAGTTGCCTCATGGGCAAACGCATTGAATAAGGTCATCTATGAGAATCACCATCGATTTCTCCCACCTGATCATCCTAGATATGTCGCCCCTTGGAATGAAGTCCCCCCACAGTCACTCACTGCGAGAGATTGGATGGGAATTTGGGATGGATCCACGACTCCTCCACCACTTGGCATGAGTGAATTAGAAGCAACTAATCAACCATTCCTCGTGTGTCCAGTTCATACTACCTACTAGCATTTCTCGCAGTGCATCAAAGGACGTGAAGGATTGTATTTACAAGATGGGCGAGCTTGTGAGGTACTTTACAGGATACAAAATATGAATATTGTATTTACAAGATGGGCGAGCTTGTGAGGTACTTTACAGGATGCAAGGTGTTCATATTGCTAATATTGCGTACTTTTTTCTTTTAGGTATGTGAGCTCAAAGGAAATAGATCCCACCACGCTTGAGAATGCTCGAGTTATGTCAGTGGAGGTGGTTTGTTTAGTGGAGGAGACATTTCCACGTTCTATTCTCACAAGCCAACTACATCTCATAGTGCATTTGGTGGATGAGATTGCTATATGTGGTACTGTACATGCACGATGGTTGTTCTTCCTCGAGCGCTACATGAAGACCTTGAAGGGTTTCATGAGACAAAATGCCAGACCCGAAGGTAGCATGGCCGAGGGTTGGTTGGTACAAGAGTCACTTGTATATATTTTTGATTTCGTGTTGATGTGGATAGCTCTCTCCCACAACTATGGAGAGATGATGAAGACCTAAGGATGACCTCTATTGTGCCTCAAGGGAAAGGACGTAGCAAAGTAATAGACACAGATTTGCTTAATAATATCAACCTCTATTGCATGCTTAATAGTGATGTGATGAAAAGATGGGTGACAAGATACGAGGATGCAAAGGCAAGAAGACAAGGAGAAAGGGCCCTCTTTCGTACACACCACGGATCTCGTGTGCCATACCCTCAGCATCTAAGAGCACTTCCAAAGGATATTCATGTGGATTGGCTACTTGACGAAATGGAGAGAGTAGAGAGAGAGGAGGGGATGCATATCACAATGGAAGAATGGGAGTATGCTATGGAAGAATGGGAGTATGCTAGGGGATGCATGAGCAAGGTCAGTATATAGAATGTTATGCATAAGTTAGGAGCTTTCAACAATTTAGATTGCTTATTTAATTGATTTTGTCTTGGTGTAGTGTACTATGTTCAATGCTATATGGTGTGAGGGCAAGCATTTTCGAACACAACGGATTGATGTGATAAGAGAAACACACAAGATTACGGTGTCATTGATAGCTTTGAGGGAGCCAATGGAGCCATGGATGATTATTGTGGCATAATCCAAGATATTATTAAGCTTGACTTTTGACGCTTCTTTGTGTATGTTTTGGATGTAAAGTGGTAAAGCACGTGGTGGAAAGAGGCCCTAATGCAACAATCAAACGCCATGCAAGTGGCTTTGTAACTATTGACTTTACAAAGTTTTGGCAAAGTAAGAAGGACACACTAGTACTACTGTAACAATATGAACATGTATTGTACACACATATAAAAATACTTGCTTTTAAATATTTGATATCTTCGATGCAAGGAAAATAACATGATTGTATTTGTGTTTGAATTAGGTTGTCTATCAACCAATGGTGGATAATAATAGGTGGTGGCATGTCATACCTATTACGCCACGTTCCAAAGTGATGTATAGTACATTTACTAATATGGAGCGTATGGAGGATGATTATGGCCATGGAGGTGATGATGACTGTGATACGAGAGAGGAGGATGATCATGAGATAGGAGATACAGGTATTGAGGTCATTACCCGTGACGACGAGCCTACCATTGGTGATGCTAATTTCGATGAGCACATGAGTAGCACAAGTAGTAGTGGGTTGAATGTATTTGTAGATCTCAACAGTGGTTTGGATTTTGAAGTAGATAGTTTCGTAAGGGTTGATCTCATTGAGGATGAGATTGAACCGTAGCCCATCATTGATATTGGCAAAACTATTTTACATATTGTCTCATCCTCCTCACCTCACTTTATTTTTGTATATGTGAGTTTGCAAAAAAGCATTGATATTTTTATTAAAATTACGTCCTTTGGTAATCATGGGCAATGTTAGGAAAACAGTGATGTACATTTATCAGCTTGCACCAAAATTTCATTTTTTGTATTCTCTATTTTGCATCTAAATCCGCATCTAATTCATAGTGCAGATGCGCTAATAGACACGCAAATAGACATCCAACATGGTGTCACAAAAACGTAGAGGGAAAGGGTTGGTGATAGTAGCCGCATTCAATTTTTTGTAGTCTACATAGACCCGCAATTTGCCATTTTTCTTGGGGACTATGATGATTGGGGAAATCCATGTCACGTTTTCCATAGGATATATAAAACCAACTTAAACAATTTATCTATTTCTTCTTTCACCAACTTTGTATAGTTAGGATTCATTCAAGACATTAGATGTACTATGGAATTGCATCCTTCTTTAGATTTATGCAGTGAACACATAGAGTCAGATTGATGCCTTTCATGTTTGTATCCCCATGCAACAATGTCTTTAATTCCATCAATTTCAAAGGTGGTTACTCATAAGGGTTGGGGTTTGATTTGGCCCTCACATGTGTGGGGATACCAAGATGCCCTTTGGCACAATAGCCCATTGGAGGCACTTGACAAATAGGTCTCAATGATGGATCCGTGATTGAAACTAAGTATTAGCCATAAGACTTAGGATCTGACCCAATGACGTGAATCTATTTTGCAATGAATTTAGATGGCCACTAGGTCATGAGAAGGGGTGCATTTGACCAACCATGCAAGTATGGTGCAAAGGGAACATCTAGTAGGTTGTGAAATGTGGTTAAGCATGCAATTATGGTGCAAAGGTAATAACAAGTTGTGAAATGTGGCTAACAAGTAGTCTTTACTCTAGGTGATGTAAAGTGCCTAAGTAATGATTAGTACCTAACATGAGTGGATGTTAACGATGAGGGTTCAAGGCTTGATGGATTTGGCAATGTGAGTTTGCATAAAGGCACATTGGGTTACCAAAGCTAGCAAGTTAAGATGCATGTTTGTTTTAAGATGTGGACTTGATTGGCCTAGCATGAATATGCAAGATGTGGGTGATGGATTTCTCGATGTAGTCATCCATGATGGTGGGAAAATGAGTGACCCAACCTGAAAGAGTTGAGAGTTGTTGAGTTGTATTGATTGTGTTGTGATGGATGTTCTATGTGGATGTTTGTTAAGATGCAATGGGTTATCTATCCGTCCTTAAAATAATTTGAGAGTTGTTGAGTTGTATTGATTGTGTTGTGATGGATGTTCTATGTGGATGTTTGTTAAGATGCAATGGGTTATCTATCCGTCCTTAAAATAATTTATCTTAGTGGACTCCATATGATGAACATCCAAGATCATGATTAATAAATGACCATGTGAGCTTGGAGACACAAGTAATGTTTTGGCCCACAACTTGAACATCACTAACAACATTAACATCATGATTAATAAATGGCCTTCCCCGAGATCCTTGGACCCCAACTGCCACCCGATGGCCGCCTTGGCCACCGTAAATCCACCATTCGACCCCAAATCTGCCACATGAGAACACCTTGAATGCGCCACCCCGCATTCAAATGTGCCCGGGCAGCTACGCTGCGTGGAAACAGCTACTAAATGTTGTTGCATGACCAAGAGAATGACTTGAGGGTTGTACCGCCATGTGCGAGGAGGGCATCATCCTCCAAATGGTGCACCCGCGGGTCTCAAGGGTGCGTGAGGGGGAGATGGTAATCGACGTAATTTTACAATCAAAGGGGACGTGCTCGAATCGGTTATTTCAAGGTTTGGAGCCGCATCCCGATGCCATGTGAAAACGCAACAGAAAATGGGGCTGGCGAGTGGCGACTGTGAGCGCACGCGAAATCGCGTGCGGCAACAGCCTCGGGAAGCTGCGTAGAACTTGGAATTCGAGAGAGCAAGCGAGAAAAAAACACCATCAACAACAAGAAGACAAGACGAAGACGACGGTCTGTTTTTTTGGTGTGTGTTGAGGCTGGTGAGCTGCACTACACACACTGTAAAAAACAATACAATCTGCACGTCACCCATCAACTCAATTCACTCTTCATTGTTCAATTCAATGCCATCTTCATCAGCATGCAGCAACAGCAAACAACAACACCATCCCTTGTATATATTTTTAGCCTAACAATCATCTCTGTAGCTTTCACCCTCAGCTACAGCTCCTCCCATTCTCCGCATCATATATCCACTCCCCCAACGTCTCTCAAAACACCGTCTTTCTTTATGCTTGTATTTCTCCCTCCCTTGCGTCACTCCTGTCCCCCTCCCTGCCTCCATCGCCTCTTCTTGTTTCATGAAAACGATCTCTCCCAGATTCACGAACAACGCACTCATCAAACACACACCCTGTTTGCTTGTCAGAATCCAACACACAAAAAACACAAGCCCATCCGTAGCATATCCTCTCTTTTCCCCGGCCTTCCCCCCCGCGGGGCCGCATCGCTTTCCCTCTGCAACAAACACAGAATCCTAGCCTTCAACGCATCGCCCAGTGCCACGCATAGGACGCTATGACAACAACGATCATCATAATGAGGGCAACGACCCCTGATATTATCATTATAACTTGGTCATATCAGGAGATCAGAATCTGCATCTTTCATCATGCTTCCAATCGCCCATCTGGCTTCGGGTCACTCATGTATCACAGACTCCGGTGATAAAATTTTATTCCACCTTTTGCACAAGAGTTTCCACCACCACCAGTGACCAGACTGCAGTGCGCGGCGCAATGGGCGGTCTCACCTGCTCCGTCATCTGAGCAGAGATTCGAGGGGAGGGGAGTGCGATTGGGAACGTACCAGCTGGCCGGGCTGGTGACAGGGTGTGGTGCTAAAATAATTCGCGCAAAACACGTAGTCAACGGTAATGGGCTATGATGAGCGGCAACCAAACATTGTTGCGGCAATACGTGATGGTTGAACTTTTCGTGAAAGGATGGAGTGGGACAAGAAGTGAGCTAAGCGATGAGAACAACGAGAGGGGGCTGGATCAACAAAGTGATATGAGAAGAGGCGTGCAGAATCAAAGGATGAAGGAGCGAGGCAAGATGGATGATGGGAATCGAGACTCTACTGTGATCAACAAAGCAAAAAATTAGTGGAACTGGAGCGTGATGTTGATGAAAACAGCACGGGGAGGTGGGGATGAGATGATTCGTCATGGTAGGAAGAGTGGAAGACACTGATCACAGCGCCCACTTCCTCTTTTTCTGACCTCCGTGCTGAAGCAAAAATCAACAGATTCCAGAAAAAGAGACGCCAACCAAACAAGAAAACGCATTATGTTGCACCGATCCAAGTGATAAATACAACAAGCATGAGTCACTGATTTCTCAATTCTCAACCATATGGAAACCACCCAGCATTGAGATCAAAACGAGATGCAATATGCCCAAAATTGCTGATAGGGACTGAGCACCAACAAATGGGTAAGTAGGAAGTAATAAGGACTTTACAAACTTTGCTCAGCAAAGTGAACTTTGAATGCGTAGGCTATCTAATAGATTATCTATGCTGACTGCTTGTCATTTATATATCGTTTCATGCAGTTGACATCTATTTCTCATCACCTTTCATAATTACATTCAATCCATTCACCTACACCCAAGAACAACCTTACAAGTTACAGTCCAATACCCACAACATAATCACTTCATTGCATCATTATCCCCTCACTTTGTATCTGCCAATTTCCTCTTTATTCCTTCCCCCTCACTCCAACTTTTGGTCAATTGGATAATTTTGGATTGTAGCATCAGCTTTATTTCTGTCGTTTGTTACGCTCAGTGAACCGCCTGCAGGCCAGGCACAAAGAAAATATTTATTTCGTCTCGATTCCTAGTGCATCCTTAGCCTCATCTGTCTCTTACCCATTTTTGATGTATTATTCTTGCTTCTCCTTCAAGCCAAATCTCTGCTAATGGCTATCAATGAATTCCAGCGGCAGTATCTCAGGCTTGAATCAGCTTTATTTTTGTCCCTTTAACAACCGCACAACACACCACCAGTGCACCACGACTCTCTCACAGACCTCTCGGCATAAGTGCCCTCCCAGCCCGGCGCCACCCAATTCAAGTGGGTACTAGGTACTTCCCAATCGGACAGCAACAGATGAAAATCAAAATAAGGTGTACCCTACTACCCGCAAACTCACACTTCGCGTAAAAACTTCTTTTCGCCTCGCCTTTCTTTACTCAAATCCGTAGCCGTAGGGGGGAGCTATCATCGCCTGTCAAATCCTGTCACTTGTCGCTCGTGTAAGCTTTTCGCAACCACGGCAAAGTCGTGAACGGCTCAAGTGGTACCTTCCTGACTCCAGAAATTCAGAATGGTTCTTCGGCTCGTGAATCGTGATATGGTGACAAGTTACAAGCTGATTGAATTTGATTCTCCAGAAACGCGCATAACCCATGACCAGAATAAAGCACATGAAAGATCAGCCTCTATTCAAAGACGTACCATCTAAAGTCTTTGCGTAAGGCTTTAGCATAGTCCCCTCTCCGCGGTCCTTTTACCAGTCAATTACAGATGACCATCAGACATTTCTCTTTTGAAAAGCCTTGTCTACATATGACTATACTGCGCCTATTTTTGTTCCAAAAAGATTTTCATCCAGCATGTGTTTGTAACCATCCAACCATGAGATTCTGTTCCAACCTGCTGTAATAATCAGCTCCCGAGAATCAAAGTGATTGGAAACTGAATTCTTCTTTTGAGTGGTGGTCGAAATAAATGCGCAGTGCTCAATCCGTGCACTAGAAGACATCTCGAGCATGGAAGATAGATAATGCTTGACAACCCACATGACGCATAAACATATCTATAGTCCAAATCTCCTTTCAAAGACTACAAATATCCTTTTCCCAAAATATTCAAATCAAAGGTGGAAATAAGATGACTAATTACGTTGTTTTTTCCCCCTCCAAGACTCCAACAAGTGGAAGTTCCGAGTCCCATCATTTGGTCGGTTTGTGCTTTCCTCTCAACTTTAGCATCTAAATCTTGAACGACAAGGTTCATATCTTTCACTATGAGTAAGTTCACATCTCATATCAATGTATACTACTTACAATGGTCACAACACGTTTTGAAACCATGAACATGCATAATGCTCTCAATCAACCAAGCCTCCTACTAATGCACACAAGAGAATCAACAAATTACTTGGGAATATGCTTAATGGAAGTAGTTGTACATCCATCTACAAGAGCTCTAATTCAAAATTATCTTCCTTATGAATGGAAGTAGCTCTACATCCATCTACAAGAGCTTTCATTCAAAATTGTTCATAAACATCCCCTTGTAGAGTAGATTTTTCATCTATTGAGCAAAGTATGGACAAAAAATCTAGAAGACCACATACGTGGTAGCAAAAAGTGCCAAATGAAATTTACATATGATAACAAGCATAATCATGAGTAGAACACGAAGGGAACTCAATTTCAAGGTTGAAGGGGCAAACATGGCATCCTCCATACATGCATACAATAAAAAAGTTTAATATAACAAAAAATCATTTCAATTACTAGCTCAATGATTTACCATCATACATCTTAGAAAATTTCAAGTAGCAAACGTGTTTAACTATGACTTTTAACCTTCAATTTTACATTAGGTTGTGTTTCAGGCCAAAACAATAACAATGGTCATCACTAAGGAGTCCATGTTTAAAGATGGCCATTAGTGCCCTCATGTGATCTCTTTTGCAATGTAGGGTAGACATTAATCAATACAAGTCAATGAGAGAATTCTTATGTTGAGAAACAAATACTCAAAGAATGAACATATGGATTTACACAAAAATAGCATGCCCTACTTCATGACATGTATTTGATACATGTAGAGGTATATGAGTCTCAAATTTTAATGTGATGTTAACATTACAAGTTATCTTTGGAAAGTCCTCTTTCATTACCTTTAGATACTTGAAAAAAATTGGCCAACTTTCTACTGATTGATTCACATCATCCCTTTAGATTGTATGAGACAATCAATCACTTATTTTGGAGCTAGTGTGGAGGAAGGTGCTCTATGCCATTCAATATGCTAGGATAATGCATGAAATCAATTCAAAAGGTTCCTTCATGTGTTGGATGTTGGGAGATATTGGTCTACCTTCTACGTTTGTGTTACTATGGTAAATTCTCAAAGGTCAAATCTTAGTACAGATTTGGACAATTTAAAGCCAGACAATCTTCTCTCACTCGAGATTACTAGTAGTGAGTCCTTGTTGATAAAAAGGAATTTACAATGATGGTTTACATTTGGCAACAATGTCTATGGGTGGCAAATTCAATGATGTGGCCAAATAGATGCAAATATGTATTTGTAGATATGCTTAACTTGCTATTGTTGTCTAGGCAATGCCCTACTTATTGTACCTATTAATTAAAATTTGCTTGACAATGTCATTTTTTTCCTTGTTTGTACCTATTAATTAAGTTTTGCTAGTCATTTTTTGTAAAAGTAATGTTAGGCTTATATATTTAATCACATATGAATTTAAAGTTCTAGCTACTCTAATGCTTTCAAATTAACACATCACTTTCTACATTGCTCTTACTGCATAATGTCATGTGAATCCATTGTGTGAAACATTACTCAAAATTGCGCTATTACACAACCTATGCAAAAACCTTTGTAGAATTAAACAATTGTATAGGCAAAGGGACTGAAAGATCATTTTGTATATGCATGGCATAAAAAAGATCAATATTCTCTTTGGATACCTTTCTTATAAGACATTCAAGACTAGGAATTGATTTGTTTTGCAATAAAATGAAGGTTTTCAAGCCTACATGAACTTGTAATCTCGATATTTTTCATCTCGACGTGTAGTGAAGCCAATTATTTAGCCTTTTATCTCTTTTAAAAGTAATATGGAAGGGTCTATATTGATGTTCAATGTATGTATCCAATGGGATATAAAAAACTCTTTTGAATTGCAAAGAGATGCAAACATATTACGAACCACAAGATCGGTAAGGTTTGTTATGATTCTAACAGCAAGTGTCGAATGGTCAAATCCTAGTGCATAGATGGGCCTATCGACAAACAATGCTCCATAATCAAATCATTCACATATTAAGCATTTACACATCCTCATTTTCATTTATGGGGATTGTAAGCGCAAGATATTACGGTAGTTGATTTGTTTCTTTTGTGAGCAACAAAAGGCATCTTCAAGCTCCATGGAACACTACATTATGAAGAACGCTACAATACCACATACACTATTGAATGCTTCATTGTCATTGAGAGCTTGATTTCTTTTCTTTATTCACTTGCTTAAAGGTATCAAACATTTACAGATGTGTTTTTCAAGGTGGAATTTGATAGACAGCACTAGCACTACAACAACTTGCCATTTGGCCTTTTATTGATTTACCCTACAATTGACTTATGATCTAGATAGCTTCATGATGATGAGATCATACTTGTTAAAGAATCTGAAGCTTATGTATATTGAGTAAGCTAATGTGAACCCTTAGAGGGTTCACATTCTTTTATAATTGGCCCTTCTTTTATGAGCCCAACTATAAACGAATGATGAATCGCACATTTTTCTTAGACCATGATACACTCACAGTTTTGTGTATATGAAATTACATTGCTCATCTAAGGCCCTTAGACATTTTGATTTGTTAGTTTAGACACCTAATTGTTTCCCTCGTCCAACAATTTGTAACTTAAATGATCATCAATTTTGTCGATTGTGTCCATGATGCTATCGAGTCCATTTCTAAGTCCTTGCTATTAGATTTTCTATTCTTGCCTCAATGGGTAGATATTTGTGCTAATAGTTGGATGAGTATTACCCACATGGTATGCCCTAGCAAGACATGGAATGCCCCCATAAGCATGCATAGGTCCATTAGATAACACATTACTCAAACATACCAACATCTTACTTATGTTTATCCTTGATTGCAAGATTTACCATTCCTTTGACCTTAAAAGATAGAGGAAACTAAACTTACTAAAATGTCTATGAGTCTAGAACCTACTCTCATAGTTTTGGCACATTTGGTATGTTTCTTCATAGTGTTGTTGTTTTAAGCTTCCATTTCCAATCTAAATCACAACAAAAGGGCAAATTGTTGTTTGTGGAGCAAAAGTTTTTAGCAAAACACTCAAAAAAGCCTGTCATCCCAACCAGAAGGCTAAAAATGTGGTTAAAGGATCAACCAATTATTTGGAGTATATACACCTAAAGCATCCTCTTGAAAAGTAAACATACTTTAATAATTATGTGGTTTTTCCATTTTTTCATTTGGATGGTGACCTTGCACCCATTGCACTCACTGCCACTTCACAAAGATAAAGAAATATAACTCACCTTTTGTAAGTTTGTGGGTACAATAAGAATCGATACTTTTGAATGCGGTACTATGGTCTTTCTCAGTAATCACTAAAGTGCCTTTGTAGGAATTTTTTTTTCTCTTATTTTTTCCTTGTTTCATCAAAGACAATTGAAGGGCAAATCCGCTCCAACATGAGAGAGAGAGAGAGAGAGAGAGAGAGAGAGAGAGAGAGAGAGAGAGAGAGAGAGATGTATTTGGTTTGGGTGAATGTATGATTCCTCAAGTGTGTGAAAAGCCCAACAAGTTTTCAAACCATTTTGTGTGATTGCAAGATCATAATTTAGATCATCCAATTTCAAGGGAAATTGAAATTTTTAAACACAAGCAAACGAATGACAAAAACTGGACATTGTAGATCATGCACACTGCAGGTTTCAGGTTTCTATGTTGAAAGTTAAAAGTGTTGATAAACATCAAGGTTTCAGGTTTCACTATCAGGCAGGTTTGGAAATAGGTGGAGAAAGCAGTCAAACTTGCAGGGCTTTGGCAGGCATTCGAGCTTAATTGGAAGTTAGTGTTGTCGGGGGACACAGCTAAGTTACCATCGACCTTAGCTTGTAGCTGGGTGCATATCAGAGCATGTGTATGCTTGGCGATCTAGTACTCCCGTAATACCTTGATTTTCCGCCGCCAGATTCCGATGGGTGTCAGAGATTCGATGATTGTAGATGAATTGAAAAGGATTGTCTCGGATTGTGGGGTCCTGCATATGAGGAAGGACTTTCTGTTAGGGGCATGTCTTTTGAAGATCATCCACTTTTTGTAGTGTCTGGGAACTACGTGGCAGTGTAGGCCTTGGGCAATTGCCCTTTAGCTGGGCCAACTTTTGTTTTGGTTTTGTATCTAGGTTTTCTTCCCTGGGGCTTGACCTCCCCCTTAATACAAGTCGGCTTTATTTATTTATTTTATAAAAAACAGACATCAAGGATGGAGGATTGTTGCTCGAGAATTTGATGGTCTATTGCCAAGTCTATCTCGGCAAATGCCCAATATGGGTCATTTAACGCTAATATAAAGGGTATATCAATTGCACATCCAAAAAACAGATCCCAAACATTTCCTCCTTTTTACCTCCAGATTCCTGCATATATAGATCTTACAAACACTACAAATGTCTATTATTAACTGAAGCTGCTAATCCAACATACCAAATATATCATTTCACACTTTTTCTAGCTCTAACACCGGCCCTACGAGTTTTACAAATCAAGTCTCGTACAGCTGACGAGATAGTAAATTGAAACAATTATTCCAATCATACGAGAACAAAATACCTGGAACTCTTCTTAGGAGAAGTTTGCATCGACTCCCGTTACATTTCGCAAATTTAAGAAAAGTTTATAACTGAAAAACGCCAGTTCATTTACTGCCCTAATTCATTCATGCCATCCTCTCCCTTTTCATTCATTCAAGAGTACTGCTATTTGCTTGAATTTGGTTTTCACTCATCAGCTTTTGTCCCATTTTCGTAGGGTTCATGATAAAAAGGGCTTGCAAAAATAGTTTCGCAGTGGGCTGAATCATCATGGGTCCCAATGAAATTGGACTTAATCAAATCCTCACACCTGAAAGAACCCATGTCCCGGATAGACTCCCAAGAGATTATACAATAGAACCATGATCAAGCCAGTCACAGAATAGCCAACGATTAGCAATTCAGATTTTGTGAATGCAGTATAGCTAGAAAGAATAGATTACAAGCATTCATACATGCCATATTTCCTAAATACAAATGTAGATGCGCATAAAATTGTTTGAAGACCAGAGCTATATAAAGACGAAATTTGGGCGGAAGATTCGTATTCAAAATGTGAGTCAAAACTATCAATTGGCGGATCAAGCCAATGCATATATGGAGATGGATACTGCCACTCGACCAGCTGAGCTACTTTGATGTACAAGTCCTTAGGTGATGGTCATGACCAAATGTTTCAACCTAAACTACCCTAAAGTTATCAACATTATATAGTTATGTGACACAGTCTATCAAAACATTTGGAGATGACCACGTCGAGATATTTTTTGATCATAACAGTTGAAGAGCTCGAGTTGATCCGATGAAATGCACAGTGATCATGTTATGCCCCATTCAATCTCATAGCCGCTTTGGAGAGCCGACTAAGCAGAAAGGTAAAACGCTGAAACGATGAGTAGCATATTTGGTTTGGCCGTGACAATGAGGATGGACCATGAATCAATCCATATAAACCTGGACACTCGCGTTCTTGCGAGCTCCACAAAGAGGACAATCAGATCGACGAGCATCGCAATCTTGGCAGAGACAGAGGTGTCTGCAGGGAAGGAGGAGAATGCAGACGTTATTAGTTCGGCAAATCCTGCAGCTCCGTTGCTCCTTGAGGTCCCTGTTCTCCTTCAATGTGCGGGCATGAGCATCACCCGATTCGCCGTGATTGCAGGACTCCGCATCATCAACTTCGCTTTCGCCACAGCCTTCCTTGCTTTGATCCCGGCTCTGTGCTACTACCTGCTCCAAATTGTTCCTGAGAGTTGAGACCATCGCCTCATTGTTTTTTGCCATGTTCTGCCAGATCTGAGATTCCAGGCTGAGCTGTCTAACACGTTCTTCCAATTCCAAGTTCCTACGGCTAACTTTCTCAACCTCCAACTCTTTTTCCTTTAGCCGCGCGATTACACATTCCTCTATTACTGCCAGTAGTGCCCTGGTGTGCCTCTGTCTTTTCTCCTCGAGCGCTTGCTTCATCCGCTCCCCCTGAAGGACCAATTCTCGTCAGCTCAACATCACATACATTAAATCAGAACGACACAACAAGAATTCACCGGAACATATAGGGAAAGAAACGAACAAGGCTGACCTGAATTTTAATGAGCTGATCAATCTCTTCCCTCTGCTTCATGTATTGCGATTGAAATTCATCACTCAGGATTGAAGCACCCCTCCCGCTCGTCGAAGTTGGAGCTTGAGTAAGCCGCGTATCATCGTAGGCCAATTGCAATCCAGTTGAGATAGGTACGCCCGAGTTTGAAACAATGAAAGCATTGCTGGGATTAATTTGCTCAAAATCTGCGAGTGGGAAGAAGGGAGAGTGCTGCCTCGCAAGCAAATCTTCGCCATCCCGTAACCGTTTCCTTGAACCGGATAAATTGCATGCCAGTTCGTTTTCCGGTTCACTAATAGGTGCGGTGTTGAGGACAGGTTGCACCGTGACATTCAAGCCCGGAACTGTGGGACAAATAAACAATCCGTTAGAGAACGCCCGAAACTTGACAGTTGCAAGAAAAGGATCGCCAGGAGATGAATCTTTGCATAATGAGATAATGTTCCACCTGAGTTGTAAATCCGGAGCAAGTTAGCGGCCACAGGTTGGAGCTGCAAGTCTTCCACCAAGCCGAGGGCAGCGTTGCTGGCTGCTGCAGGGAGGGGGAAGCTACGATTCTCATTGTTGGCAGCGGAGGACCGGGCGCTGCAATCGGAATCAACAAGCAAAGAAAGGAAAAGCGTTAGGAGAAGTGTGCATGAAAAGGGATGAAGAGAGGGAGGGAGGGAGGGAGGAGGAGGCCGAAATGCGAGGGAGGAAAGGGGACGAACCGTTTGCGGAAGTCCTGGAGGATGTTGGAAGGGTACTGAGCTTGAACAGCCATGGAGGGAGCAAGGGAAGGAGGAGGGGAGGATTGGCTATGGAGGGATGAAGGAGATGAAGAAAGAACGAAGGGAGAGGTTGGCTATGGCGATGAAGAAATACACAGAAAAGACCAGGCCGTTTGTTGTTGTTGTTGTTGTTGATGAAGAAGGAAGAAGATAATAAAGAAAGCTCACCTCTTAAACCCTTAAGGCCTTTTCATCTTTTTTTCATTACCTCCTCTAATCCTCCTTTCTCATTATTAACTTCACTAATCCATCTTCTCCCTTTAACCCGAGTCCGGGTTTTGCTCACCCCACTCCACCTCGTTGCCATCCCGTCGAATAGAAACACCAGTTTCGGGTCAGCTTTCTCTGGTTCAGGGTCGCTCGCACACCACCCCTCTCGCGTGAACACCTCTGTACGTAGCTCTCATTTTGGAGGCATTTGACCTGTCGACCCCGCATTCTTGTTGTCGGGTTCCCGCGCGCAAAAACGCTAGCCTTCATGAGAGGAGAGAGGGGAAATTGGGTCAGTAAAAGTGTTATGGCTAGCCACTATAAATAAAAAAGTTATGGCACTTTTAGCAACGGCAAGGGCTAGCAGGAAAACTTGAGGGCATATCCACCTTCTCTTTCTTTTCTTTTCTTTTTAAAATAAAAGAAAACCAGCCGATTGTATTCGAAGGAAAATATAAGAGGGGGTTAGTCCAATACAGAACCCTTACAGAAGCTGGCCACAGAAGTGGACAACAAGCCCTCGGCCCACACAGGTCTGTTATTGTACCTTGAACAGAAAGAACCACCTTCTCTTTCTTACTTAATGCTTATTTAACCACGGTTTCAACACACCCTCCACAGCTTCTATGAGGAAAAACACAAAGTTCCAAAACAAAAGGATACCAGCACACCCCCGCTGTTGCTACCGCTACCCACCCCCACACATTGTTGCGTCCATGCGCTCCTGTGTGATTCAAGTGAAAGAGAGGGGAAATAGTGGTGGTTCAATTGGATGTTTTTCCCTTTTCTGAAGTTTTTTAAACTCATGCATGATACAATGTCAAAGTGAGGATGAGACACTAAATAAGAGAAGTGTAACATTAACATTTTACTAGGTCTCAAGTATGGAGTGTTGTTTGCCTTGCTCTCCTCTATTTCCCCTCCTTTATTTCTCATGGTGCACTCTCTTTTTCCTCTCCATAACATAAGCTCTTAAAGCATATCCCCTCACTTGTGCAATAGCCACTCCTTGTATATTATGGGAAGAAGCAAACTAGTCCCCTTGTTTGTCACCTAAGAAGGCACTATGAAAATAAGGGAGCATATCCTATTTCCAAGGCCAATGACATGAAATGCTGGCCCTGAAAATAAGCACCTCCTTGCTCTCCACCTTGATGAAGGTGACATTCACTGGCTTGATTGCTAATAATTCAGGGATTTCTTTGGGCTTTCAGAGTTAGCAACATTCACATAGGAAAGGGTTTCCTCTTTTTCAGGGTACTACGTGTATTTTTTGCCTTAGCATTGTCACAAAGCACGCAAAGATTCTCTCTTCAACCAACAATGAAAAGTGCATGCCATCATTAACATGGCTCCACAATGTGTGCCCTCCATTGAAAAAACAACTATGGTCTCACTATGACCCACATAAGCTCTGCCAAGGAAGGCCTAGCTTGTTCTTGTGTGTCCTATCTTTGCTTGGTGTAGGCACCAACTTGTCTTATAGTACACTAATGAGTCTCTTAGTATCTTCCTTTAAGCATTTTTCCTCATAGAAACTCGAATTAGGACCTCCCTTTTGTAATTACCATGGTTATGCACTACAAATATAACCTTACATTCATGCTAAGCATTCTCACTTCATTGCAACATAGCATATAATTGCTTTTGATGATAAGAAGGCTATCTCACGCACTCATGCATGTTTGCAGACAATGCATGTTTTTTGCTTTTATTTTTTTTCCAAGTAATGTGTTGTAGTACAAATCCCCTATCAAAGGCATGGAAATGTGCTTAAAAAACTAAGGGTCCCTTCTATGGTAGCCTCAGTTGTTGGGCTTACTAATTTAGGTGGTCAACTTCATGTGCACCTCATTTGCCCAAACCTAATTGTGTGTGCCTTGCTTTAAAATTCAAAAATCTAGGCAATGGTTTCTTGTGTGAGTGGGCAAAAGTGATGTGTACATCATGTATAGTTTGGGCACCCCCAATAGGCACTAGCCAAAGGATTGTCTGTAGTAGAAATATATATCTACCATTTTGGCCTTACTTCTCATTCCCCATTGACCACTAAGGGTCCCTTTTATTGCACGCTTGCTTGCAACTCTAATGACTTAAAAGCATGGACATAATAAAATCATCTTGGTTTGCCTAATTAGCAATGCTATGCTCATTCCTACTAGTAGCACTCACTCTAATTCCAACGTATACCACCTAATAGCATGGACTCATGACACTCTTAGAATGTACATCATGCAACCAATGCTTATAGTTGCACCAGTGTTGCACCATTCCTAGACAAGGGAATTGATAGTTTTTAAAAATTATTAGCAACCTTTTTTCCTATGCAAACTCTACTCAACATGCCTATTCAACCCTAGTGGGAATCCAGTGTTGATGGACTAGCTTGGACAATAATATTTAGCCATAAAAGAGCAATTCTTTATTATATAGATAAAACTTTTGGTTCAATTACATAATTGGATTACATAGGAAAGAGAACTTAGAAATAAAACTGAATTTTGACACTAATATTAGCATTAGTCGAAGGGCCAACTCGTTCTAAACCATTAATTCACATGAAGTGCACCGCCACAATAGGCTATAAACTTGTTGATTAGTGCTATACTTGGTGTGCTTATGTAGGCACTATCCTATTTTCAATGCAATCAATATAACTTGTTATCATATACCTCAAATTGGAACTATACATGGTCTACTTATGTAGATGCCATCCTATTTTCATTGCCAAAGACTTAACTTATTGTTACACACCTCAAGGGAGAAAACACCCAATATTATGAGACTTGACAAAAAACATGAGAAGGGGCAAATTGATCAAGGCCTGAAGTAGCTTTACCCTCTTACTTACCTAGACTACATTGGAGGTTGCTTGCAAAGACATTAATTCTTGGACTTGCTACTCACAACTACTAAGCTTGCACCTCTAACGGTGGAGTTATGCATACATGCCTAAAATTTCTTATGAATGGAGCATCTACTGCTTCCTTTATGTTGCTATGACAACAAGCTAGCACCGCTATCAGTGTTGGACAATATACCAATTCTTGCTTAAAAAACAACACGATTTCAAGGCCTACAATATTTCAATAGTAAGGTTTACCCTCTTACTCTTTAAAAACTTGCACCTCTAATAGGGAGTTCTGCATAGATGCCAAATTTTTTTATGAATTTAGCACCTAATTCCCCAAGCTTGCACCACTGGAAGTATTGGACAATATAGTGATCATTCCAACTAAGAAACTACTTGATTTTTAATCGACCATTTAGCCAAACAAAATACTGGCCTAAAGTGGCCACATCATAGCTAATGTGGATGCACATGTCTATGTATCCAAGACCAATTTCCATCAACAATAAGGAAAAGAAAATACAAAGATGGAGATTGCTTACTACAGCCATCGCTCCCCACAGTGGAAGATAATGAAAGCTTATGCCCAGAACTACTGTATTTCGTAGGGGCAACTAG
Source organism: Dipteris shenzhenensis (assembly GCF_047967505.1). NCBI lineage: Eukaryota > Viridiplantae > Streptophyta > Polypodiopsida > Gleicheniales > Dipteridaceae > Dipteris > Dipteris shenzhenensis. Next base: position 12,834,445 of record NC_141611.1, read on the forward strand.
TTATGTGACTTCAAATGGAAGAACTTGTATTTGCCAAATTCTTATTATGTCCCATATAGTAGACATAATTTCTTTTCACCATTTCCATGGTCCTTTCATTTTCTATGACTCACTTGGCTACAACCCAATGAGGTCATTCTAACTCAACTTAATTAACAACTTTCTTAGGCACGTTCCCTTATTTAGAGTGTTACAACCAAGGAGGGCTCTCTCATTCAATTCCACCCAGCCACGGATCCCCTATGAGCCCCTTGTTCTGGAATCCTCCCGCTTGCCCAACACTTGCCATGTGGCCTTCCCAACTAGTGCCATGTGTCCCATAGGGGACATTAGCATACGAGTCCTCTCTTGGACTTCTTTTGTAGCTTCTCATTTATGGCCTAGGCCTAGGTGTGAGCCTAGTAGACCCAAGCCCTCTAGGCCTTGCTCTACAAGTGCTGTCGAGCCCTCTGGTTTCCCGCCTCACCATAATCAAGCCTTAGGCTTCCGTGATTATGGCTGACGTAACAAAGAGTTTCCCCTATAGGGGAAACTCTATTACACCTCTCAATCCCAAGTTAACCAATTTGAACATTTCTTTTAGTCTATGGATTGACTGTCAATTAGCCTTTGCATTATCCTCTAAATTTCTCAAAGGATGATCTCTTTTTATTTGCATTTACATGCTCTATAAATGTCATGTACAGCTAGAGCTTGAGCGTTTAACTAAATTGCCCCACCCACTGTAGTTCCTACAACAAATGAAAATTTTTAGCTACCCCTATATTCATTAGCAGATTTAATGTTCCAACATTAAGAGAATCTAACATTGGTGACCAATTTCTAAAATGATCAGTTGAGTCGTGCCATCCTTTAAAATAAAGTGCTTAAGGAGTGCATTGTAAGGCAAAGGAAGTTAGAATACTTCATTTATGTAAGCTATAGGCTTCATTAATATTGAAATCATTTTTTCTACCCTTAATGTAGTATAGCTTTAGTGAAGCATCCACATTATTTGTCTTTTACATGATATAAGATATGTGTATATATCATAGATTAATAAGATAACTATAGGCTAGTGGCCTTTAGCATAACTTATAATAAGCTCATAATAAGTCTTCTTTTTGTATATCTTAGTTAAGTATCATCTCATCACATTAAATTTCCTAGTTTGCTAACCACTCGTAATATTAATAACATCATAGCATTGGCATGATTTGAAGATTCATGTAATTCATTTCATTGCCATTATAATATATATGTAATCATTGTGAGATATGAAATCGAATTATGCATTGATATCAATGGATGCAGCTAATAGATGGTCCGAGAGTTGAAATAGCATGAATGTCAATTTAAATGAATGGCACATGACATGAAAATAGGCAGTCCGATTGTTATGTATAAGGAATGGAGACTAAAAAGTTAATTAATTAAAAGGTACCCATTTTTCCTATTCTTTCTTTGTGAAGTGGTTAGTAATATAGATCTTGATTCAATGGTGCCTTTGTGTATGCTTTGAGAGTGATTAACCTAGTCGCTTTAGTAAAAGGGTTGATTTTTTGTTTCTTTTTTGCACATGTCAGCATACGGTCTTTGACGTTAGATCCCTCAAAGTGGCACCTTACTAAACAACACTAATATGTGCCTTGCAGTTATTTGGTAAAGTCACCCAATATTGTATATGGAATAATTGTCTTAGCCTCTACATATGTCATTGTGTCCTTTAAAATGCCTAGGGCATTAGGTAGCCCCTTTTGTATAAGACTTCAAGAACTTTATAATAGATGTTATTTACGTATTATCTAGATTTATGAGCACTAAGACCTATTGCTGATTGTACTATTTAAACTATTATTTTGTATATGATACAATGTAACTTGTACGCTTTTCACATTCTACCATGATGCCTTAACATTGTCACTCTCCAAAACAACAAAACTCTTGTTTTGATGGTTCCATATTGGTAGATCGAGTCGTATTTCAGGTGAGCAAATTAATCAAAATAATTATCACTAGTAGCGAAAGAGTCCATATGTATGACAAGATTATGTATGAGAATGTATACAACTCTTGATTAAAAGTGATTAATCCTCAATGTTCACTCTCAAAAAATGGGACACTAGATATTGACTTGATATTTGTATTGTGCCATATAATTAAACCTATTGGGATCTTTTAATATTGTTCATGTCAAATCTTTTTTAACATTTCAATAATGGTTTTGTGGCTTGTTTGCTCCATAGTACAATGTTTATAACTTGTACTTTTTATAAGAATACATGAAAATGGTATCTGTATCAATTTACATATGAATCAAGCCATAAACATCTATAGATATTAAATATGGTTTTAGAGACTCAAGCAGCCATGAGTTCTCAAATACTCTTATTAATAGTAATTTTTGTCCTCACTTATCACCTCATTTCATGGAATCATCCAAAAGCAAGGATGGGTTTCAACAAAACACTTCAAACTATGATTTACTAGTTTCACATCTATTATATTTTTCCATTCATGTTATTAGCATTCAATCGATTCTATGAACAAAAATATTGATCTTATTGTCTCCAATAAATCCAAACATTTGAATCAATTGCTTGTGGTCCCTAGGCTTAGTAGTAATGTCGAAGCACTTATTTGTGATAAATCCACCTATGAAAGTCAATAATAGAAAGTTGTAGGAGGTTTTTAATCAATAGTTATCAAAATGATAGCTTCATAATTGATCAATGCCTCATATACTTTGCACATGTTCCATGAGAGTTAACAACAAAGGCAAGTGGTAAATACTAGGGTAAATTTTACAAACAAAATTTCACATGAGAGGCTAGTTAAGAAAGCCTCTTGAATTTAAACCTAAGATAATCTTGGTTTTAAGGTTACGAGTTGCAAAAGCGCACTACTATTCTAGGAGTTGAAGAAGACGAAAAGGCCCAACAAAATCTCAACGCTTAGTCTTGGAGTAGGATTTGAGTTTGCACAATTCAAGAGTATTTTGTATTTGAAAGAAGATTCATAGCCATGTGAAGGGTGCATACTTAGTACTAGGTAAAGGTAAGTAGGATGAGCCAACCAAACTAATTTGGATAAAGTGATTTTGAGAATCCACTTTGTACACTAATTTAATGGAAATATAAGTGAATGAATTTGCAATAGCTTGTTATAGCTTCTTTGTAGTTGTACAATGGCATAGCACATTAGTGCATGGAAGGGTATTTTTTTAATAGGGGGACTTACATGCCATTTACATGCATGAGGGATGCATAAAATAGCAATTCGGTATAATTTATATGTGTATATTTATGGAGGGACCCCAAAGAAATTTCAAATTTTCAAATGTATACATGCAAGGGGGGGGGGGGGGGGGGGTATCAATTACATGAGAAATTGTAAAAATCCAAGATTAGGGATATTAAAATTACATACTTGCTCGAACGTAGTATATGTGGTTTATGAAGAGTGAACCCCTCGGGATATTTGTATAGTTTTTTTCTATTATAATATCATAGAGATGGGATGATTGAGTTAGAATAGATAGAAGTTAAAGTGTGGCAATGTTCTATTTAATGTATGCTAGTAGATAAATATACTTAGTACTAGTAGATACCTTATGCACCATGTGGTTTTTCCTTGACAAGATGAAGTTCCAAGAAAATGATCCTTGTTCTTGCCAATTGAAGTCATTCACAATTGGAAGCAATTCTTGTTGTAGCAATTAACTCCACATCTCATCATGCTCCTAGACTCCATAGGAGACCTTTGGTTTGCATTTTCTTTGTCTTGTGACTATCCCCAAGCTCCATCATGCTACATAGTCAAGTGTTTTGAGCTACAAAGGATGTATCCTCTTAGACTTCAAGACTTGTCAGGTATGATTTTATGGGCACTATCCTTGACTCACAAGGCAATAACTTGTTCAACCATATGGCATCCATGATGAAGTATGCTAACATATCATCCTTTCACACCAAGTTTATGCCTTTAGTGGTGAAGATCTTAGATCCTAAATAGTGCCAATGTCACCATGAGGAACCCACAGGGGCATAAAGTAGCATAGCATTTTTTCACCAAGTTTAAGCCTACAAGTTTGGGTGACAAATTCAACTCCTACATAGTGCCAAAGTTTAAAGACGAGGAACCTAGTTCTCCATAATCATCTCCTCTACCAAGAAACAATTGTGTTTTGGTAATGATGAAGATACATATTCTTTGATGATCAAGGAGCTTCCAAACGAATATATTTTTTCTAGTCACTAGAACCATATGAGACTACTTTTTAATGCATGTTTATAAAAATTTGCACATGCATACAAGTGCCTCAATTTTAAATGAAGGAAACTAAATATAAAACACTACATATATCCAAGAAATAGGATTAGGCATGCCATCCTTAAATCCTGTAGAGACACCATTAGATGCAAAGAGGTCAAGAAAAAGAATGATATTGTGACACAATGGTGGCAAAGACGCACTATAGCTTTTTTACTCTTATGGTTCCTTGAAAAAGCAAACATTTCCAAAAAGTTCCTAGATTCTACCTAAGGAATTCATTTGATGCTTTTCCCATTAAGGAGATGGTAATGACAAGCATATATGTGTAAAATATATGCACTAATGTAGACAACAAATAGAAACACTGCAATGTCCCACAAGTCCTAAATTAAACACAGTAAATGGAGATAGTGAATGAAATTTATCACAAAAATTGAGATCTATGTACTACTGAAATGACATTAGTGGATCATACTTGTGAAAAATACAAGTGAGAACTCATATGTCATGTTGCAAATGCATATAATAAAGCAATCGAGGCACTTAGATCATGTTTGATTTTTAACTTAGAGAAACCTTTAGGTTAAAAAACAATTTTGTATTCCAAGAAGTAGATAAAGAGGAAATGGATGTTGCCAGAGGGATGATGAACGTCTGATCTTGAGTTCTTAAAGCTCTCCCCGTATTTTAAATCTTTATTTTGACCCTCAATCTTATATATTGATACAAATTGATTAGCTTATAAGCCTCCTCAAAAGGAAATATGCTTTAAATGTCATTGGACCTCACACATAGTGGGTGCACAAGATAATTGCCACTGAGAGTTAGAGACACTTACCAATTGATTGTCCTATGTGGTTTTGCATACACAAAAATTTTCTCAAGGACTATATGTAGCCCATGGACGTATGAATGATCTCAATAGATTCTCTACTCATCAGCTTTAGATATTTAAAAAATAAATTCCTTTCATGACTTTTAATATTTGGGCATTATCCACTTTTGCACACTAACTAGAACTCCTCATTTTCAAGCAGGGTCTTATTTGTCTCCTCTGCTTTGCACTTCCAATGCTTAAACTTATTATAGAATCTATCTTCCATGTGAAGAGTTACGTTGTAATTCACATTTACCCTCATTTTGAGCCACCTTATTCTACAGGTTCACATTTATGCCCACCATATTCTAAAGATTCACCTTATCTTGAGACACCTTGATGCCACTTAGATAAAACCACATCTTGGTTGATTAGATCCATGTCTTCCACTCATACAAATACTCTAGAGATCCCGAGAAGCTGTAGGTAGGGTGTGTTTCATGATACCCAAATTACTATGAGCTTCTAATATGTGAGGTTTGCAAAATGCATATTGGGATTTGATGCCACTATGATCAAACTATATTTTAGTTCATTAGCTCCATGTCTCCCACTCATACCAATAGTCCAAAGATCCCAAGAAGTTGTAGGTATAGTTTGTTTTGTAGAACTTTATAGATTCACTATGTTGCACAATGAAGAATTAATCATGACTAATACAACTCAAGTTTTTATGATTGTACAAACTCCTTTTTTCGATCCCAAATCATCACTCTCTATTAGCACCATGCATAGGATAATTATATGCTTCTTTTGTTTCTATGTAGCCTTCTTTTAGGGAACCAACCTTGGGAGGAGTGGAAGGATACCGACCTATGATTCCTTAGAATGACACTTTAATTGTTGAACCATGGCTCATTCCAACAAAAGCTACCATCATAAGTGAGTCTCCTCCAAATCAAAACAAGATTGAAGGGTCCTCTTACGTTGTTTCATTTCAACACCATGTAAAATTTTAGCTCTAGTTTAGAACATGTTGCTCTTCTCTTCCATCCCCTTACTCTTCCTTTTAGCTTGTCAAATGTTTCTATATGTGAAGGATCCTCTCAAAAATTTCTCTAAGGTCAACCTAGATAAAACAAGAGCATCAATCAATCCTTCATCACATTTGTCCATTCATCTTATAGAACCAAAACTGCTAATTGTACGTCATTCCAAAATTTACTGAACTTCATGAGGATATTTCGGGCACCCTTGGGGACTTGGGGAGAATTACGGTGCTTCTAAGATCTTACCAAGATCCTCCATGCTTTTCTAAGCTAGATCAAACTCCTTGGATTTGCCATTCTCCTTCCTTGTTATTGCTCTTGACAACCCCACATGATTGGTACAAGATGATTGTCACATATCTCATGCAGCAAGGGTTCACAAGTGCATTGTCACGTTTTTTTATTGGCACTAAGGTGAGATGTGTCATTTATTCTTTCTATGGATTGGGGATGACAATCTCAATTGATGCTCTAACTGCGAGATTGGAAAGCATACTGTATGATGCTATCCATCACGGTAGTCTTTAATGGATTGTAGATCCTCTTCCCTCATTTCCTCATTAGACATATACTTGTTGAATTTGCCTTCCATATATTGTGAGTTGAGATCCAACATAACTTCTTTTTCCTTAAAATCTTAAATATGTTGCCTTTACACTCCATTTGAGCCTGATACTATCCTTTTTGTTAGTCACCTTGAGCTATCCCAACACATCTTTAGCTTTTTAAGGTGGTTCTTTCTTCATATCACTTTGATCTTTAGAAAATCTTGTGCTAACAAAGTAGTCACAAGGAGCTTGCAACATCTTATCTAGAAAACTGTTCAATGCCTTTACCCACACATTCATTTTCCCTCAAGAGAACAACCTAAAAGAGTTATTGGATTATCTAGAGAATGTCCAATTGCATCGTGTCAAATTAATCCCTTTAATGAAGCTTTACTTTAGCTCATAAAAGTATGAATGCCTCTTTCTTTAGCATGTCTTCATCTCCTCTTAACATAATTCTTATCATTTCGATCCCATTTTTGGATTGGAACCTCACTATTCTCAGAGAAGTTCCAAATTACATGGCAAATTGTGTACTAGATCGTTCTTACACCTTTAAAGAGAGTGTATAAGATCTCATATCGCATCTTATGTTGAATCATTGCAATATTATGTATAAGATTTTAAAGAGTGACTCAACAACTTAGCATCATTCTTTTAAAAGTCATGTAACATCTTCTCATTGTTCCTAGAATAGATGTTGGTATTTAAAATAAAAATGCGAGGCAAGCTTTTTCTTTTTGTTTTCCTTTCAATGTATAGTTGATGTCAGCACCTTAACAATTTCAAGTGTGCTAAACTTGAGTGACTTTTTTCCCCTATCATATCACCCTATTGTGCTAATGCACCTTTTCAAAGCCATTTTGGCTATTACTGGCAACAATTAAATTGCTGTTAAAACTCATTTTTTAAAATATTTTTTCATTTCAGACCCAAACACTGTTGTCCAAGTATCCTTAGGATGCCTAATTTTGCCCTTGAAAGAAATACTAGTGCTTTGTAAAAATAAGTTATTGCATCTATTTTTATCCATTGTCAGGTGATGCCTTCATTAATGCCTCGTTAAGAGGAGGAGTTACACCATCGCAATGTCATAGAGGTTGGCCAGCATGCCCAAGACAACGGGAATAAGGTTGTTGCTAATGATGTCATATTAATGCGATGATGACATGGAAGGATTTTCTTAGCATGATGCTATTGTGGTTGTAAATAATTTTACTTCTTCCCAAAGGACAATTTTCTTGGATGTTGTCGTCTTTTTTAAAAAAGAGATACGCTTTTCTTATACAAAAATCAAAGCAATTTGACTGAAAGAATAGTACAAATATTCTTGCCAATTAGCCCACTCACTCTACTAGGCATGCCTCAAACTTATGTGTGAAAACCTCTTGGGTACGTTGGGTTCTTTTTGAAATGCTTGGATTCTTTCTTTCAAAGTTCGGTTAAAAGGATGAGAGTTGTTTTATGTACTATGCGAAGAAGATGGGAGGCCAAGTGGGCCTAGGTGGTATGGCTTTTCTAGACAAGCAAAATAAGTAATTGGGTGTATGCCTACATGGTGTTCACAAACTCATCTTGAAAGACTTGTACCTATGTACCTATGCGATGATGGAAGGAAAGAGTGGGGGGAGCACATGTCGCAATTACTTTGACTAAGAGGTCAAGAGAAAATTGTCTTGTTTCCCTTGTGATTAGTGATGATGGAAGGAAAGAGTGGGAGGAGCACATGTGGCAAGTGCTTTGACTAAGAGGCCAAGTGAAATTGTCTTGCATCCCTTGTGATTAGTGTGGAGTTGCTGGGCAAAGGAGGGGTTGCTCCCAAGGAGGTGTGTTCTAGATACATGTGTAATATATGTGAGAATTGTAAAAGGTGGTTCAAAGGTCTATAGAAGGTACCAAGGAAGACAATATCATGGGAGGGGGGTGGTGTGGATAAATGGAATTCATGCCAATTAAATGAGGCAAAACATAGGAAAAGACAAGGAAGAGACAGATTACCTGATGGGAGTGCGCCATGTTGCAAAGCTAACGAGTTGCCAAGTAGGCATCTTTGACCGAGTGATAGGGAGATTGTGAGATGAGCCTCGCAAGGCATGGGCCTACCTATGGGCCCTAGAAGCTTCTTTGGCCACCATTGGCGATAAATCTGGAGTTTTTGTAGTCTACCTTGCATTGTCCTAGTATGTTTATGACCAGGATGCATGCACATCTGAATGGCAAGAGCAAGATTATGATCGATGGGGGAGGGGGTGCCAACACGAAGTGCCTACATCGCAGCGATGAACATTGCTAGGGCCTTGCAAGGAAGACTCCCTTGAAAGAATAGACAGGTAGCAATTATTAGGAAGCTTTTGGGCCCATGGGCAGGCCAGGCCTGATGAGGGGGCTCTCCTTGCAATCTCCCCAATGCTTGTTGCCGGCAAGTCATTGGCTTTGCAATGTGGAGTGCTTCCATGCATAAACGTCTCCCTATGTTTTGTCTAGTTTAATTATAACAAATTCCATTTGTCCACGCCATCCCTTGATAGATAAGATATCTACATGGAAGGTCGTCTCCCCTAGTGTTTAAGGCTATTCTTCCCTAAGGCCTAGACTTTTGTCATAGTGAAGTCCCGAGGCTTTGTTTTTTGGTTTGAACGATGAATTTTATCCATAGCCCAGCTCCATTCCCTATGAATCATCAGAGAAGAATGCCACTCTCCAGTCCCCTCTCCACATGTCTATTACTTTTTCCAACCACTGCGCCAGTAGAGACCATGGCCGGCCCATGAGTTGCTCCAGATAGTCGGAGTCGTCCTGACAAGCTCAAGTCATTGCTTGGAATTTGGAAGTTGGCTTTGAATCATACAACCATTTTTTAAAACAGAGCTTTATACTCGGCCTCGAAGTTTGAATCATCTCACGCGTTCTGCGCGTTTCGTAGTAGCTGCTGCCTCTCTTTCAGGCTTCCGAGGGGCCATGATTCATCCATCCTGCAATTTTTAAATGGTTGCTTCCTCCTCAAGACCATGCCCCTCATCAAGTTCCGTCAGCTAGGTAGCCAGCGGCCCAGGAAATGCAGCAGCCATGATCCGACTTACTTTTAGTAGCTGCGTACTCTGTAGCCACCTACGCACGTTTTATGGACTAGTCTTTTCCAGACTCCTGACTCCTCACACTGTGGTTCACCGAACAAACAACCGCTCTCCCGTAGACAAATTGTGTCTTCTGTCCGGTCTCTGCGACTGCGGAAGTTGGGTGGATGGAACGCTCACGTTACAGTAAACTAACGTTGCTTTCACTAGCTGGTGGGCAAACGCGCTCTACTTTGAATTGTCCCTGAAGGATGCGTAACGCTTTCTAAAGTAAACGGGTGTCCCGTGGGAACCTCAACACTTCGGTCAATATGAACGCCTAGGCAGTCGTCGAACAATTTAGTCCCCCTTGGCGCACCTTTCCTCGGTACTAATAAGTTGGCAAAGGCTCTTGCTGAGAAGTGGGTTCCTCCCTAAGGATTTGACCTTCACCTCCGGCTATTGAACAAGCAAACTTGACCCTCTGGATACCTCTAGCAAACTTGACCCTCTGGATACCTCTAGCAGCACAAGCAGTTTGGGTGTTCGCCCACCTTAACTACGCAGGGTTAGATTCCCTTGAAAAGCTCCTCCACCTCAAGCAATTTGAGCATTCGCCCTGCCAAGTTCGATTCCCTTGAGAAGCTCCCTACTGCTGTCAATAGCTCAAGTGGTTTAGGCAAGTTAAATTACCTATCTACAAAGGCCACGCGCTATTGTTGTGAGCTCAAGTGGTTTGGGTATTTGCCCACTTGATCTTGGCAGGTTCGGTCACGACTCACTATTCCCCTATAGGCCACATGCTATTGGCCCCTTGTTAGTTGGCCATTGATGTGTGAGTGGGTGCATATGTATGAAGGAAAAGAAAAAAATCGTTCAATTGTTGGTATTGGACTCATCACCAGTGCATTTGTCATCGATGACTTTATCTTGAGCCCTCCCGCAAGTCCGCCCCTCCGGTCCCCCCTCTTCCCATTTTAAAATTAAAAGTACACACCTTGGAAGTTGGAACCTTCCCAAGCTTCTTCTCCTTCGCTATTATGGGCCTCTTCTCTATGAATTCGTACCGTCTAAAAGAACCATCTCACTTCCTCTTGTATTTTGTGTTTTTCTTTCTATTCTAATTGACAATGGACATGCCAACCACCTTGCGACAATAACCACAAGCATGCTTATGAGATGCGCTCCTTTCCATTCTTGCCACCCGCTCCTATGCTACCTTTTTGAAAGGCTTGTACTATGACTAGTGATCACTCTTTTGAATTTGAATGGCTGACACCTTTGAGAATGACACCACTTAGACATGTTCAAGCCACCATCATAGCATTCATTCCAACGTAATGCATATGTTGTCTTTAAAAATTCTAAATCAATACAATAGAAACAATATCCCTACACAAAATAAACTATATCACTACACAAGAGATGACCTTTACAACACGATTTTTTCATGATGGTTCACAAGTGACAAACCATAATTGAAGTTCACAACTAAATTTCAAAGGCTACCTTTATCGAAGTGCTTATATCCAAACACATGCCTTGAATTGATACAACCTTCGCTCCATTAGATATTGCTTGAACCTTTTCTAGTGAAGTCACCCTATGCATTATTTATGAAGAAGGAAAAGTTGAGGTGATATGTATTATACTAGGAGTGTATGTGGGCTTAACACATTTTATGCATAATTAAAAGCTCCATGTGACAATACTCCAAGATTCATTACTTTTCCTTTCTTTTAAAAATAGACCCTTATATTAAAAAACTAGCAAGATGTAAGGAAACATAACAATCATCAATGGTGCAACCTTTTTCCAAGATAAGAACAATATACATTATAAGATCTTTGTTATTTCATAGTTGATGAATTCATGCATTTCCATAAACTACACCCAACAAGCTAATGAAAGAAATATTTTAAAGCTGAGCTAGCATAAAAGATATATAGGAAAGCATGATGATGCCTAGATGATGCTGTTTATGCAAGAATCTCTAATAAATTAGCAAGTCCATGAACTGAATCCACTTCAAATCTACCAAGGCAAGCATACTTCATATTTTTTTAGCATGTATCCCATACATAAATAAAACTAGAATGTGTCTATCTCTATGTAAAATGGCCTCTTACTATCATCATGTAAAAAAAATCGAGATAGTTGACCTCTTATAAAAGAGTTTTTGAAAGATTTCGTATCTTGTATTGAGTGCTCCTTCCATTATTAACCAAAGTCTTAAACATTTTAGAATTCTATGACTTGTTGGCTTTATAGATGACGATTTGCATTGCTATCTTTATATTATAAATAATGATGGTTCATGTAGGTCTGTAAGGTGCAATGACCCACTATGTTCTTGGTCTAAACCTATCTCTTACCTAACAATAAATTGTATCATGCAATCTCTCGATTGAACCCTAGGAAGTATATGTTGTAGCTACTCATTAAAAGCAGATTGAGTGGCTTCTTTAAGTATTTGTAATGCATGTGCATGTTTTTAGTCGGGCTATTGGTGACTTAATAAAAATCATACTCTCCTTGATTTCCTTTTAAATCCAAATAGTGGTTAGAGTGCTTATCATCAGTGATAAATTATATATCATAATGCTTTCTAAAAATAGTCTTTCTCATGAATAGTTGAAATGACACTTCTAGATAAGGAGCTCTATTTTAGTGGTTTGAAAAGCAAAGTTTGAAAAATCTAAAAGGAAATCATTGTTATATTTAACATGGTTGTATTTCAAAAATCTTATTCAACCTAAAGAATTAGCTCTGCTCATCATAAGCAAAAATTAATCCATGGGAATAAACAATCTATAGGCCATGTTTTTGTTGGTACAGTCAATTGGAAGATACTATATTTTAAAATACATATGAATAGAAGCCAAGCCTATTATGCATATTGATATAATTGTTAGAAAGCTTGGATCAAAATGCTCAAGAGGAGAAAGAATGTTCGATGAAACAAAAATGGTGGAAGAGAGACAGCAAGGGACAAGAGCTATCCAGCTCCTACGTTTGGATTTCCAATCCACACCACACACTTCAACTTGTGTGTGTACTTATACAAATATTAGGATTAGGGTCCTCATCCCCAATCCACAAGCCCACATCCCATTGGCTTGCTAATCACTCACTCACCGATGCACTCTCTCTTGCTCCTACTAGGAAGAGATTTCCACATCCCCTCTTAATGCCAACATGTGAAACTTACATGTCGAGCATTGCATACAAGATTACATAGCATACGGTAGGAAAAGGCCAATGTACAAGATGCATATTCCTGTTTCACTTAGAGGATTCCATCAAAGGTGTCATTTGACGAGCTTACGAAGTTGCCTGCTTCACATGGCTTCTCGCAATCTTTTACAAGATGACACAATGATGACACTTTCTTCGTGAAGGGTCTTTCAAAAAATGATGGGCCTCATCATGACCCTTTTTCTTACAAAAAGTACATTTGAACCCATTGAAAAACTTTTTCTTCTTGCCATGACCCATGGATAGGGCTTGCACTTGAGTTGATGTAGATACGCCCTCTCCTTTCTTTGTCTTTATGTTGCACTCTTCATCAAGTAAAGCACTAATAATGCTTTCCAAATTCGGGTCGGGGAGATGATTTAAGGTTGTGATGAGGTGCTCATATGGCTCGGGCATGCTCTTTAAGAGCATAGCAATCACCTCCTCTTCTTCCACCTTAGCATCAATAGTGGCCAATTGCATTGTGATACTATGGAGCTCACTTATCAAATCACTCAAATTTCGTAGTGATGTCCATTTGCTTCGTGCCTTTCACATAAGGCCACAAACCTTTGTACATGAACAAATACTTGACTTGCATCTGCCACATGTGAAACCCCTCTCCATCAAATGGCTTGATATGACCAAAAGAAATTTCCTTTGTCACCATTTTTAAGATGAATACAATTGTTTAATTGGTAAATATGTTCAAAAAATGAAGGCAATAACAACTACTAAGTGCCTTGAAACACAGCTCCTCAAATGCCTTGAAAAAGGTGAAAGAAAGGTTTAATCAACTACAAAGTTGACTTGTTGAAATGAACCTTTGGGGAGGGCTTTATGGGAATTTTTTTGAAATGCCACATGTCAACACTAGAGCCATCCTTGAACCTTTGAAGGACCCTTTGGAAAAAATAAAATGTTATGTAGACAAACAGAGACATCATTGAGGTCACGGGGATGTTCATGCACAAAGAACATAGTCGTGAACATCAAACCATCCAACTAGGTTTACAATCGTTAAAAATGGTTTTCATATAACCTTCAAAGGAGCTGCAATAGAGGTGTCAACCAAAAAACAACCTCCTTCTAGTCATAGCAACAAGTAGCAACCCAATAGGTTCGAATTGAAGAGCCTAAAGAAGTCAACAACATAATCACGACATAAAATAGAGACTCCCAATACACACAACATCACTAGCAGCATGAGGTCTTCTTACTTTGAATCAAAAAACTATTTGTAGCAATCAAGAGTTACCCAATTTGGACTAGTGATGTGATAGACAGTCACAAAGATGTTGTTGTAGGGGATCTCAAAGGAAAGCTCTAGAACTAGAATAGTTGTTGCAACTTCAAGTAGCCATAGTGAATATTGATTGGTCCTATAGCAAATAATAGGTAGGTAATTAAAAGTGTGGGCACTTTCATAAAAAAAAATTAAGAATATAAAGAAACCATAAGTGCATGTAGAGAAAAAAAGGTTTCAAACAAACAAAACACGACTATGAAAATTCACAATGATTGATAAATAAGTCCAAATAGAGCAACTATTACATGTCCTAAGATGGGGGAAAAGAGAAATATTTTAGTAAACATGTGTGTACATTTATTTCGGAAACATATGTGCATGTAAAGGAAAAAAGGTTTCAAACAAAGATGACATGACTATGAAAATTCACAATGATTGAATAATATGTCCAAATAGAGGCATCTTGCATGTCTGTGTTATCAACCATACTCAATGGATAACCAAAACAAAAAATTTATCGACCACGAATGTATTGATCCATCTGCAAGTCCTTGATCTAAACACTTGTTAGAAAATTGAACTCTTACATAGAGGGTATCCGGCAATGGAAGACTGATAGATAGCCCAAGAATTACAAGTGAAAGTGTTTCACTATGGAATCAATAAGCTCATCAAGTGTATGTACTTCACAAAACTCATGTGGTATGTGCAGACTAGCAAATATACTATGCTCAAAGACAAATATAGAAGAAACACTTTATATTTCTACCTATCCACAAACTAGACAAGATACAATACCAAAAGGTTCTCGTGCTAAATGCATAGCACCTCTAGATCTCTAAGCATGCATGCTCCATTGAGCAAATGTAGGATCTCTGTCCGAAGGATCCCTCCACCTTGCTATCCAGAACCTCAACCTATGTGGGCACCTCCTTCAAGATGTCTTGCCATGATTGTGTGCCTATTTCCAAGACTATAAACGTGCTCTGAACATTGGCACTTGCATCTTGCCTTTGCTGCAAATCTATACCAGCCCTGGAGTGCTCATACATGCTCTGTCCATAGTCGTACAACCTCTTCCAACCATCCCTACAAGTGTTGACATCAATGCTACCTACTCCAGCCAACCAAGCCTTCGAGGATCTGCTCTAGCCATCTATGTTGCTCTTGTCTTGTGTTGCCCATGTGGCAGCCGCATGTTTTTCTTCTCTCTCTAGTCCACCCCTCGTCGATGCACACCTCATTTGGGGGCTCACAAGTGGGTAGCTGACCATTTATTTTCCAACAATCCCTCTCACTGACCCTAGTCTAATCCCAATCCATTGATGATGATACTCTAGTGACCTCTCACATAGTTTGGTGTCATCATAGTCCTTTTGTCAACTAGTGGCTTCTTCACTGCCAGGTTTGGTTCCTCTTTTGCACACTAGACTGGTACACAAGTTGATATTTGGCAGCATCTGATGGCACCACCACCTTCAGTCACGAACCTACCTTTGAACTCGAGCTGTGCAGGTATCAGCATCCTCCACATGTCCCCCTCATGATTTGTGAACAACCTAAAGTCCTCTAGGCACCAAGCTCTTAGGATCTGTTTCACCAACCCATCCTTCATCTAGATAGATCTGTAACCAAACACAATACCCGAGACATCATATCCCAAGTACAAATCTAGTTAACTTGGACCATCAAGCTCCAACTGTGGTAGTTCAGAGTTGTTGTCCCCCTCTAAGTCACAGTCACCGTCTGACTCTAAGCCTTTAGGTTCGATCGAAGAATCACCCTCCACTTCAGCAACACCAGCCAGGCACCCATATGATTCAAGGCACTCGTCGCTTTCCAGAACCCTTCACAAAGGACCCTGACTCCTCTTATGACCATTCCTCAATACGAAATGTCTAACATCGTGATAGTAACACCGTCCATGTATCTAAACTCAGAAGCACACTGAGTGGCTACCAAGAAAAGTTTCCCTATTGCCACTTGAGCTGACTCCTCTGACTCTGAGCTTTGGCACCCTTCTTCTGATCGGCCTTCTTCTTTTGGAAATATCTCACAAAATGTCCTGGCTCATCATAGTATAAGCACTTCTTCTCTTTCTTTATCTTTTTCTTAGTCTTCTTCTGATCAGTCTATCATCAAATTTGGGTTTGCCTTTGCAAGGCTTACCTTGCCCTTTCCTTTGCTCTTATCCTGAGCTATCAGTGTCTTGTTATCCTTTTTTGTATCATCGTATTTCTTTTCTCGAGCTTCTTGCTGCAATAGCAATGGAACTAGCTCATCAAAAGTTACCGATGCCACTCTATGCCCTGCAATCAGCATAGTCACAAAACTCTTGTAGCTCAGGGGGAGAATTCCCATCAATAACTTTGCCATCCTGGTCGAGCTCATCCTTTGACCAACTATCACCAGTTGATCCCACACCACCTTCATCTTGGTGATGTATTCTTGTACCAATTCCCCTTCATCCATACTGATGCTGAATAGCTCTGTCTCGAGTTCCAAGATTCTCACCTAATTGTCGAGCTCATACATATCCCTCAAAGCCATCTAGGCCTCGAAAGAAGTGTTTGCCAATTGAATATGCAACAACACCACATCTACCATCATACCGATAATGACAGCCAAGGCTTCCACATCCTAGATATGCCATGCTCTCACTAAGATAGGCTCTGCAGGCGGTGTGGGGAGTAGTTACGATGGCCTAAGGTATCAGCTCCATCCCCATTGTAACCCCCCATGACTCCCTCAACACCAAGTGGATCCGGACCTTCATTTTCCACAACGGGTAGTTGGTCTCATCGAGCTTGACCATCTCACTCAAGTTTGGGATCTGGTATCTATTTGCCATGATAATGAGTTGATATAAGAAGAAAAGGTTTAGAGTGTCATATTCCTATCTGAATCTAAGCCTCTTATTTGGGTACAATCTTTCAGATCCCAAAGCTAATTCCTCTAAGCAATGAATCAAGGTTCGTCCTTTAGCAAGATCTTTCCTTCAAGCTCCACGTCCCGAGAACTTCCCTCTGGGCTCTAAGACCATGTTAGAAAAGTGAGTACTCACACAGATGGTATCCTGCAGTGTGATAGATAGCCCAATAATTACACCCAAAAGTGTTTCAATATGGAATCAATGGTTCATCAAGTGTGTGTATTTCACAACATTCATGTGTATGTGCATACTAGCACTTAACTCTGCTCAGAGACAAATATAAAAGAAACACTTTATATTTATGTCCATCCACAAGCTGGATAGGTAACACTATCAAAAGGTTCTCCTGCTAAATGCCTAGCACCTCTAGATCTTTGAGCTTGTGTGCTTCAGTTTTGTACGTATACTCTCTATCCAAAGGATCCCTCCACCTTGTTGTTTGGAACCTTAGCCTAGCTGGGTATCTCCTTCAAGCTTAGTCTACAGCTCTCTAACCCTCTTCTCTCCTCCTAGATGAGGCCCAAATGATGTTGATATGGTGCTCCTTATGCTCCTTCGAAGGCTACTCCAAGTGATGTCTTACGGAGACCCATATGACCCCTTTACATAGGGCTCTTACCCTACTCAAAATAACCGACCAAGTAGGGGAATATTGGTCGACCACCTACCACAAAAATGGCCCACTAAAGGGTCTATTGGCCAACTTAGCAGCCCCCCCATGGGCTCGCAAAACTAGGCAATCTAGCCCTTAGTTCCATGGGGTTCTAGCCCCATGGTCTTCTCCAAACCCAACCTAGTTGGCTAGCCCCAACCAGCCCCAGTCCAATGGCCTGACCCGCCGTCTCCAAGCTATCCCACCATGAATGCACTTGTTTTTAGGCTTGTAAACCTACCCTAGACATGAGCATTTTCATCTCATCTTGCTTTAGATCTATACCAACCTTGGAGTGCTCATCCATGCTCCGTACATAGCCATATAGCCTATACCAGACATCCATACAAGTGCTGATGTTAGCGCCACCTGCTTCAGCTAGCCAAGCCTTCGAGTATCTATTGTGGCTTGCTCTAGCTAGCTAAGTAACTACTCTTGTCTTGTGGTGTCCATGTGCTAGCCCCATGCTTTTCTTCTCTCTTTGCCCCCCCCCCCCCCAGTTGCACACCTCATTTGGGGGCTCACACGTGGGGAGGTGACCATTCATTTTTTGACAATTCTCTCTATGATTAACGGTTGCCTCATGCTCTAGCTTCCCCTCCTAGTAGTAACTTTGGTTCTATGTGGTGTAGAAATGGGTTTCTTGTGACACTGGATTGAGCTACGTGTTGGCTTAATCCTTATCGGCCTCACATGCATCATTAGCTATCATGATGTCATCCTTCGTCTAGTTCCACAACTCTATAGTTTTGTTTCCTTAGTAGCACAACTGTGCGCATAATGGCCAAATTTGCCACACTTGAAGCATTCAAAGTGTTAATGTTGTGCCTCTTAAATGTTGATCTCTCTCCCAAATCGAAACTTTAGCTGACCAAGCTAAAGCCATGAGTTGCCCCTGGGACTTCAACTAAGGACTGGCGGCAGGTATTTCAAAATATCCAGTTTCTTGGATCCTTAGTGCTTCAACAATGCACTTGGCAATGAGGCATTGTTACATGTATGAACAGAAATCATAAATAATACAAAGTGTTGTTTCATTTATAATTAAGATTTTATCTATTAAGTTTGCACCTCTAGATTGATGGCTCTCTATGGTCTATGAATGATAAAGCGATAAATATTTGTAATTTTAAATCTGTGTGGATATTTGTATATCTATTTTGTGCAAAAGAGAGAGTGTGAGAGAGAGATAGATAGCAATTAGAGAGAGAGAGAGAGAGAGAGAGAGCAAGAGCATCCACACCCACACCTACACGTTTTAGCCCCTCAATCTAAATGTGGTTGCCACAACCTTGCTATCCTTTTCCAACTAGGATACTCCGTCACTAGAAGCTTGATTTTTCCAGGAGTTGTCTCCCAAAGATCATATTCGCGCATACACATCTCCATGCACCTTTCACATTTGAAAATTGGTACTGTCAATAGGTTTCATTCACTTGTGCTCAATAATGATAGTGGTATTCATTATCGTAGCACTTCCACTCACAGCAGTATCGACCAAGATAGAGGGATCCCCATGAGAAACATTCACACTATGGTTAGTGTTGGAAATGGTGATAGGACAAAATATAGGACAATTGGACATGGTGGTAGACAGAGTATAAGACAATTCTGGTCAGTGTTGGACATGGCAATAGGATAGAGTATATGATCAATGGTTGTTTAGGTGTTGTGCTGCACAAGCATGAGTCGATGGATCTCTTTTGTTGGACTCTATGAGTAAAGATTATACATTGTAGCTGTGAGCACCCTTCGCAGGTTTTGATAGAGAGTTCCTTCCAATACTTGAACATTATCTCATCAAAGATGACTCCGTCATGCAAATGAATCACCTCTCACTGAACACCATCATGTAAATGAATCACCACTCACTTACATACCTCTTTACTCAGTCACTCATGAATGTGCATGACAAACAAGCGAGGTAGAATTTCCTACCGACTTTCACACTACGGTTCAGTACAATCAAGATTATGCATTGTAGTTGCAATTGCCCTTAGGACGTTATGAATAAAGTTCCTTACAATTGTATAAGCTTATAATACTTGGAAACATTGCCTCATTAGGTCCATCAACTGTGCCCCAGCCAAAGTTTGGCATGGGAAGGTACTTGGTTGAAGAGATTCCGCTCTTCTGACAACAAAGCAACAGAAGACTGGAAATTTGATTGGACTATCCTTAATCTGGTTGGCCTTGGCAATCACCAAGAAGCCACTGATTTACGACTGAAGGCTTCCCACAATGATAGTTACTCAATGGAGAGGGTGGATCTCCTGAGTGAAAAGCTATTGACTGCTCACTTGATCTCTATGCTTTTCTGCCAGGGAACCCCCAGAACGATATGCTTTGGATTCCCCCGGAACAATATAGCTCCTGATTCCCCCTCATGGCTGAATCTGAAAGGGCCTGAAGGCTTGGGACTGATTCCACATGAACCCTTGCAACATGGAGAGGCTATGATGGTTGCAAGGGCTGCCTGGGAAAGCTGACGACCACTGAAGCTGCTGGCTGTATTGCTGCTCTGGAAGATGCTGCTGAATGAGGCCTGAGGCCCCTTGTATAGCCAAATGCTGCCCCAGATCTGGCCAACACCACCAGATTGTCATCACGTCTCTGGGCGCCCGACTTAGTCTGTGGCAGCCCCAACCAGGTTTATGAACACCCCAACCTGGGTTGGGCCTGTATAAAACCCCCTCCTGCTCTGGGCATAGCTGCCAGCCGTTGCCTGCCTGCATGGCTTTCCTGGGGGCTGAACTGCCCTCTTTCCTGCTGCATACTGCTGCAACTATTATTGCTGCCTGTGCAGCTGCCACATGGACCATCTGCTGCTGCTGGACTATGCCACATCTCCTGTCACTGGATCTAACCCTGGCAGAGGGTTTAGAGCCTCTGAGGCTGCCCTGTCATCAAGTAGATTGCCACGGGCACAATCCATATGAAGACAAGAATAACTTTTGCTGATCAAGAATCAAAACAATCCTACCAATAATCACCACATGAACATACTCCATGCTCAATGTGATGGAAACAATTAGCATCCCTTACAGTTATTTTCCGTTGAGCCACCTTAGAAATATATTTGGTGGCAGAATGACAGTTAGAGCACACCCTAAGGTTCTTTGTAATACGAATTAGTGTTTCCTGGAGGGGTGGAAATGAGCCCAAAACCGATGGCCAGCTTCACCCTGTGGTAGCAAAGCGAATCTTCTCTCTCTTCCTCATCCAGATCATGAAGCACCACATCTGTCAGCTGCAAATCTTGCCTCCTTCATGCATCTATCCAACCTCTGCAACTCGGCTTGTATCTCCTCCTGTTGAGGATGTGGTGTGCCTGTAACAAAATCGTGCACCATGTGTTTCACCTCAATACAACAGTGACCTGGCACCTTCTTCACACCATTATTAATCATTGCTTTGCTCACGTTCATTACATCTGCTAGCCTGCCTGCGTTAGCATAGACATTTGCTAGCAATAGATATGGTAAAGCATTCCTTGGATCTAATTTGAAAACAAAATTTGCAGCACGCACAGCCCACTCCACAGCACAATGAATTCTGCAGGATGCAAGCAGGCTCAACCATGCTGGAGCGGCATGTTCAAATGGCATGCTGATGATCAGGTCTTCTGCCTCCTCCAATAGTCCCCGCCGCCCAAGAAGATCAATCATGCACAAATAATGCTCTATGGAGGGGTTTATGCCATGGTCTTTATTCATAGAGGCAAAGTATCGCCTCCCTTCAGCAACCAAACCACTATGACTGCATGCTGTGAGAACAGAGATGAAGGTGATGTCGTCTGGCTTCATGCCTTCCTCTATCATTCGACTAAACAGTTGCAGGGCCTCCTTGCCATGCCCATTGTGGGCACAGGCTGTGATGATGACATTCCAAGAGAACACATCCCGCAGTCGCATCCCTGCAAACACGTTTCGGGAATCATCCAGACTCCCACATTTGCCATACATATTTATGAGGGCTGTCCCAACAACAACATCCAAGTCCCATCTATGACCAACAATAGTAGCATGGATCTCTCGACCCTCTTGTAAGGCTGCCACACTGGCACATGCATCCAAGACACATGTGAAGGTGACCTTGTTGGGCTCCACACCTTCAGACTGCATTTGACCAAGCAAATGTAAGGCTGCACGTCCCTGCCCATTCTGGGCACACGCTGTGATCATGGCACTCCAGGAGATCACATTTCTCAGTGGCGTCTCTGCAAACACGGCCCTCAACTCATCAAGGCTCCCGCACTTGCCATACATATTAATGAGGGCTGTCACCACAAAGTCATCCATCTCCCATCCATTGCCAACAATGGTAGCATGGATACCTCGACCCTCTTCTAAGGCTGCCAAACTTGTACAAGCATCCAAAACGCAGATGAAGGTGACCTTGTCTGGATTCACGCCTTCAGCTTGCATTTGATCATACAATTGTAGGGACTCCATCTCATGACCATTCTGGGCACCTGCTGCGATCATAGCACTCCAGGAGACTGCATTCTTTAGTGGCATCTCTGCAAACACAGCCTTAGCATCATGGAGGCTTCCGCACTTGCCATACATAGTGACAAGGACTGTCCCCACAACAACATCTGACTCCCATCCATTGCCTACAAAAGTACCATGGATCTCTCGACCCTCTTCTAAAGCTATCACAGTGCCACACGCATCCAAAACACCCATGAAGGTAATCTTGTTTGGCTTGAAGCCTTTGGCTTGCATTTGACCAAACACTTGTAGAGCCTCCTTGCCATGTCCATTCTGGGCACATGCTGCAATCATGGCACTGCACAAGACCACATCCCACATTGGCATCTCTGCAAAAACAGCCCTTGTATCACCCAGGCTCCGGCACTTGCCATACATATTAACTAGAGCTGTCCCCACAACAATATTGGATTCCATTCTGTGGCAGACAATACTAGCATGGATCTCTCGACCCTCTTCTAGGATTCCTACACTGGCACAAGCATCCAAAATCCAGATGAAGGTGATCTTGTCTGGCTCGAAGCCGTCAGCCTGCATTTGAACAAACAATTGTAGGGCCTCTTTGCCATGCCCATTTTGAGTACACGCTCCAACCATGGCGTTCCAGGATACCACATTCCGGAACGGCATCTCTGAAAACACGGCCCTCGCATCATCTAGGCTCCCACACTTGCAATACATAGTGACGAGGGCAGTCCCCACAACAACATCCAACTCCCATCCCCTGTCAACAACAGTAGAATGGATCTTTTGACCCTCTTCTAAGGCTGCCACACTGCCACATCCATCCAAAACGCTGATGATGGTGATCTTGTTGGGCATGGAGCCTTCCGCCTGCATTTGCTCAAAGAGTTGGAAAGCCTCCTTGCCAAGCCCATTCTGGGCAAAGCCAGAGATCATAATAGTCCAAGAGTACAGATTCCGATACCCTATATTGTCAAATACAGCACTTGCGTAACCCGGCATCCCACACTTACTGTACATTTGGATCAGAAGGTTACTCAGAAATATGTTGCCCCTGTATCCACTTACGGCCAAGTGTTCATGCACACGCTTACCTTCAGACAGGGTCTTGGCACTGGTACAACGCCTCAAAAGCAAGGCATAGGTAGCAACATCTGTCCCTGGAACCAGCTGACCGAGGATACACTCACCGAAACTGTCAGGACAGCAGTTGTCATTCCTCGTAAGGCCACTTTGATGGTGCGCATCTAAAATATTTGCATAAGCGGCCTTGCTGCTTCCTAGCCCGCTTAGAACCTCTTCTGCAAATATGGACTTCCGCCCACATTGTAGCTCGGTAGCCAAAACCTTGCAATTGTGCTTAGTAAAGTCCATTTTCGTATCCCTAGCCCAAGGATCCTGCTTATCTGAGCCATTCAAGGTTGTAGGGGTGCAACATACAACCTTGTGTGATTGCCTTCGCTCCATGCATTGCAGCTCGATCGCACGATGAGGCATGTCCAATGACGAGTATAAAGAAGGAAAAACGCATAGCGCCATAAATCTAAATAAACTATTAGAATTGGGCAAATGAGTCTAAGGGTTTAAACGGGTGTTTGTAGCCATCACTTGTTCACCCTGGTAAAGCAGGGACCCAGATAGATTGCTGGGCAAGTCAGAACTCTGATGGAAGGCTTCTCCTCGTTCGTTGTCAAGCAGGCTTATTAGCCCGCTCAAATCGTCTGTTGTTCGTATCATAGCTTCAGATTCTTTGACCACACTTTGGTACTGTGGTGTTCTTCATCTTTTATGCCGAAATATTAGTTTATCAGGGCTCAGCTGAGCCTGTGCTTTCACCTCCCCAATCAATGCTGATATCTTGTTTCATGAGAGTATATCCATTTGCTGCTGCCTCATGCGCTCGCACGTGCTCTCGAGAGCATACATGGTATGTATACCGAAACTTTTTGCATATAGCTGATTTCGTGGTTTGAATATATTAGCATGCATATCATATTCAACACGGTGAATAGTTGTGCCACATCTATCTATGCCGAAATTGTCTCCCACATAGATGATTTTGTGGTTTAAGTAGCACAAACACTGAGCTATATAGCATGCATGGTTCGGCATCTATATGTGCACTACAATTGTGTGCCACATAGCATATTTTGTGGGCTATATAGCATACATGTGCCATATCTATGGATATTGAAAGTGATTGCTTGAATAGTACAAAGTCAATAGGACTTAGAAAAACTAGATCCAGGCAGGTAGCTGTATTGACAAAGAATATGTTTCATTTGAATTTCTTAATTTTGTTAAGTCTTGTTTTTATAAAATTGAATTTAGCACTTTGCATTAAATTGAATTTAGCACTTTGCATTAAATTGAATTTAGCACATAGCAATTCAACATAGTACTTTGCATTCAGCAATAACACTTTGCATTTTGCACATAGTACTTTGCATCTATCACATAACCACACATTTTGTGTGGAGGGAGAGTTGGCACAATTCCTCTCCCAACATGGCCTTCCTTGGGTTCATGTCAATTTCCATTCATCACAAAACGATTTGAATTTAGCACATAGCAATTTGAATTTCGCACACAACACTTTACATTTCGCACCTAGTACTTTGCATTTAGCGCATAACCATACATTTGTGTGGGAGGAGAGTTGCAAAATAAATTTGAAGACACTTTTCAAAGGAGTTACAAAGATTGTAATTCAAAGAAAATATAATTGGCTTTAGATATTAGAGATAAGATAAGTTGTTATTATATTATATAATTAGATTGTAATTTGCATTTTGTAAATAACGGTTTGCATTTAGCATATGACCACATGTTTTGTTTTTATTTTGCACGTAGCAATTTGAATTTAGTTCATAGCACTTTGCATTCTGCACATACTTTGTATTTAGCACATAATCACACATTTGCGTGGGGAAAAGTTGGCACCCTTACTCTCTAAAAATTATAAGACCAAGGAACGTGACCTTCCTTGGGTTCATTTTAATTTGCATTTAGCACAAAGCAATTTGAATTCAGCACATAGCAATTTGAATTTGGAACATAGTGCTTCGCATTTGGCACATAGCACTTCGCATTTGGTACATAGTACTTTGCACATAGCACTTTACATTTGGCACATAGTAATTTGAATTTGGCACATAGCACTTTGCATTTGGCACATAGTACTTTGTAATTAGCACATAACCACACATTTGTATGGGGGGAGACTTGGTACACTTTCTCTCCAAAAATTATAAGACCAAGGAACGTGCCCTTCCTTGGGTTTATATCAACTCGCATTTAGCACATAGCAATTTGAATTTGGTAAATAGCACTTTTGCATATAGCACATAGCACTTTGAATTTGGCAAATAGCACTTTGCATATTGTAGCATGATATTTTTCAACATTACATGACCCAACTTTGAATACTTGCTAAACAGATTGGTGTCAAGCAAAAGCTCTTGTTTCAATAGTGTGCTCTTTGTTTTGACAAGTACCATTACTTCGTGAGAATTATCTTACAGTATAATCAAATCCTAGTGGGCCATGGGACATTACACTAGTATAGGTAACCGAGAGGCGATGTCCACGTATTGATAAGAATTCGCACCGCACCTTGTCTTGAGGCCATATGGATGGTTGGAGTCTTTTCCAAGATGAGGTTTGCAATGGAGTAAAGAAGTCAAAACTGATAGCAATACAAGCTGTTGTCATAGAGCTGATCTTCTTTCCAAGAAAAGGCTAATTGGAATGAGGACTTCAAAACTGATAGCACATGCTTTTTTCATAGCCCATCTTCTCAAGATTAGGAAGGCAAGAAAATTGGATTATAAGAGGCCATCTACACAAAAAAGCTACAGTCTCTGAGGACCCAATAGGCAAAAGTTGCCTCAATACCTCCTCTATGCTATACCTCCAAGACCCACCTTCAGGCTCCCTACCATACCTTGAAGTTGAAGTGCTGCTTCAGCATCATTATATCCTCCTCCTCATGTTTAGATCTCTGTTGTGTCTTCAGGATCCTTCGAAATTGCCCTTATCAGTTGATATATGGGAGTTATACATGTCTTGGCAGCATAGCACATTTCTTCATGTACCCTAGCTTCCCTTAGCTTCCCTTCCACTATAACCTATCCTCTTCCTATGTATTCAATGTGCCCTAGTGGCCCTTTCACTTCCAAAGTTCCCCCCATAGCTAGAGAGTCCAAATATTGAGACATCATCACTCCTGTAGGGAAATTGGGGTGCTCACCTTTGAAGTAGAGCTTGATCAACAATTCAAAGTACCCTACATCGTCATCTGGATGTGTAGGCTCGCATGTACAACTTCCCTTCGATTGTTGTTGATAGAAATATGTGCTTCCCCATAGGTAGACCTAGTATATGGTCCTTGATGGGTAGGGTGAATCGGAATAGCCTTACATCGTTCCTAGAATTCGTTCCTAGAATCTGTTTGCTAAAATCAGGTTGCACTTAAACTTCTACTTCGGATTGAGGGCAATACCCCAAAAGGTTGGCGTCCTCCGTGCAAGGAGTTTGATTCTACGAACATAATTCCAAATATTGCAAGCTCTCCGATCTATTCCAGCATTGATCAGTGCAATCTATTCTGGCATTGATTAAAATACTATGATTCGTCCCAACAAGATGATCCTTCAGGAACTTTGTGCAATCATAAAGTAGTTATGGATGACAATCCAAGCTCGTATTGTGTTATATGGCCGACACCTCAATCCAGAGAAAGGCTCTTGGGTAAATTGGGCACAAGCTTGTCTTGTTGCTACATGGATTTCAATGCATTGCTAGAAGCCATCCATTCACCTATTTGGTTTCTAGGATGGGTGGTATGCAACGCCTCAGCCACCTTCTTTAGGTTTGCATGGATTCCAAAACCAACATACCCTGCAATCCGAAAGGAAGAAAGCACTTAGATTCAGAGTTTTCCTGACGGATTTTAGAGTAGATGGACAGGCTCGCAAATGATCGATGGAGCAAAAACAATTTACGACCATCACGTTCCAGGTAAGATTCTATGGCTAAGTATTCATGGACCTTTGTAGAATCCACAGTAGCCTGAACATTCCTGGAGCTATCGACCTCCATGTAGGCAAGCATGGATTTTAGAGTTTTTATTCTGACATGCAGATTCTGTTTTTCTATTTCTACTACAGTCTCATATTCCTCCATCATGGCATTGGCCATATCATTCTTCACCTTTTGGGCTACTGAGCTAATGCTTCGAGTTTCATGTAGTTGGTATTTTGCCTTCTCAAGAGACTCCGCTGCCTTTTTGTATTCCTCCCTCACCGCAACTAGCATATTTTCTCTATCTTGCAATAGTACCATTGCAGATTTGAAATTCTTCGACCTGGCATCTTCTGCGCCTGGGGTTGGCCACCCTTGGCTGCTCCCATTGAAACAAACGCTTCCACCAACAAAAGCTTGGGAAGCCAAAGGAGTTTCAGATTTCCTCTCGCTGTTGTCCTTCTTGTTCCTGCTTAGCCACTTGTCAAACTTTTGCTGGAGCTTGTCTTGATGTTGGACCAGAGATTATGCTCTTAGCAAAATTCGCCCAAGCAATCAAGCCTATTTTTGTACAACCATCCTATCCATACTCATAAGCAAATCCTCTCGCAAAAGAGAGGGACAACTTCAGGTTGATCGGAGGTTCTTGGTAGACCTTCAGATGAAATTTCAAAAGCTAGGAGTACACCTCGGGCTTGATAAACCGACACTTTATTTTTTCTTTCCCCGGCCAAATGTGGGAAAAAACGGTCAACCAGAACCTATCTGGAACATCAAATTCTATGAGTTGGTGTGGGTTTAGGCCCACCAAGCTCAGGCCATACTCTGCGTGGAAGAAAAACACCTTCTGACATGGAGTGCCAATGTGGGGTGCTCTAAACCTTGACATTGCCCCAAAAAGTGAACTGAATCTTGATACTACAAATTTAAAATACAGACACAGTTAGACAAACATCCGATATGGACTACAAAAAAGAAAAGAGATATACTATTAAAGACATAGTTAAAAATAGATATAGATTGTATAGAGGATCTCATGTGTGCTTTGAAAGCCTCTATGTGAATCGTGAGGAGCTTTGGGTGCAATGTGGGTCCAAAAGCTCGCTACAAACAACATGACCAGAATTCAATTCAATAAGAGACAAGGATGTGAAACTCTGGTTTGTATCAAGTACAACTCAACAGTCATTTAAAAAAATCCCATGTTTTCCTTTAAAGCAACTTTACAGGAACCATGATGTGGTTTGGGTGCAACACACATCTAGAAGCCTCAAAGTTGTACCCAAAGTTGAATCCATAGCAAGAGCCACAGATGCAAAACTGTAGCCTCTATTAAGAAAGTCTAGGTAGTCATTTTGAGAACCCTGCTCTTGCATCAAGTAACTCTATAGGTGAATGTAGAGATATATCATGAATGCAATGATCATTTATGTACAATGCAAGCCCAAATGGCTTGGTAAAGGGATCATGGCCAGAGTTTAACTTACGTATAGCCGAGGATGTAGATTTCTTACCTATATCAAACGTGGCTTTGTGGCTATTTATAGAACCTCATGTTTGTATTGGGAGACTATCCAAATGAAAACTGAGATAGGTTTAAGGTGTAACACAGGTCTAGCAGAGATGGATTTGGCCTAATAGAGATGCCATGGAGCCCTCCTGGATACAAGCATCTGCAATCCTACATGAACAAAATTGTGGTCAAGATTTGCCTCATTTTTTCTCACATTTGAAGTATCTTGCTCCCTAAGATGGTTGGGGCCTTTTGTTTCTATTTGTTGCTTTTGTTGATGCTCATGTCAAAATCAACTTGCCCTTGTTGTGTTGTGTCACCTTGTAAGGACTTTTCTCATCAGGAAGCCCTTCATCATTGTGTGCTTCCATAGGCTTCTAAACTTGTTAAATAGTATGCTTTCTTCTTTTCTTTTCTCTTTTTGTAGCATGATCTTTTCTTTCACATTGGATTTTTTGGCAACACACAACTAGCCTTAAATATTATTTTAACAAGTCAAATAAGACAAACTTGGATACGATGGAACACATCGTTGATCATGATTCACCAAGAATAGCACATCAATTCCATGAGAGAAGACATATTTATTATATTGCAAGAAACTATTGTATGCTATAGTGTTGGGATGCTCATCAAATGTAGCTGATACCATGATCCTCAAAGTAGGATTTTGACATTGAAGAGTTTGAGAGGGCTACAACCAGGGAGTTACTGGAGCATCATCATCGACGTGTTGGTAATGGTCGAGATGTGTCAGTGAGAGGGGGTGTTGGAAAGGTCACCTCTCCATCTGTAAGCCCCCATATGAGGAGAGCATGGGGGAGGTGGACCTAGGGTCAAGGTTGCCAAATGGGCGTTTGATTGGATGCCATGTGGGCAACACACCTAGAGAGGAAAACAAAGAGAAGGGGCTACCAAGGACAGCACCAAGCAGTTATCAACCTCCATGGAGGGCAAAAGGACTACGAGTATGCCACATGGCCAATGGGGATTGGCTAGAACAAGGCTACGCAGGGAATCCAATAGGGTTTGTAGGCTAGAAAGGCTGCAATGAGGTGGCATTGACGTCAGCTAATGTACGAACCTATGTGGGTGCATGGGCAGGTGACTCTAGGGCCAAAAGGAGGTTGAATAGAGGCAGAACTAGAAGAGGCAAGAGGCACAATAGATGGATAGGTTTTGGGCAACAAAAGATGACCATTGCAGGTCGGATATAGGGCTACATTGCCTGGGCCAATGGCTAAAAGCCACATGGCTAGGCGGGGTCCACAAGGGTCCTAAAAGGGGCTACCTACAACATGTATTCCTACAGACTAGGGTCAGCCCAAATAGATCCTAAAGTCGGCCAGTTTGGGTCGACTATTTTGAGTAGGGCTTTGCCCTATAAAAGGGGAACCTAGGGGCCTCCATAATCATTCCTTGGAGTAGGCCTTAGGACAACAGGCAGGAGCAGCAAAGGGGGATCCTTAGGCCTACATTTAGGAGGACAAGGTGATCGAGGAGAAGCTATAGACTAAGCTAGAGTGGCAACCCACCTAGGCTAGCTTCCGAACAGCAAGGTAGAAGGGATCTAGACAGAGAGTCTACATATGCTTGAGGTGGAGCCCTCGGGCTCAGAGATCTAGAAGTGCCAGGCTTGTAATAGAAGGACCTTTTGGTATTGTATCCTGTCCTAGTTTCTAGATAGACAAAAGTATAAAGTGTTGCTTCTATATTTGTCTCTGAGCATTGTCTATTTACTGGCTTGCACATCTATGCACATAAGTTAAGAAGTTTGTGATTCCACACCCCACATCACATTGTGTGAGCTCTTGGGCATTAGTATCAGTCTTCTGTTGGGTCATTCCTAACATGGGCAGCCGAAATAGGCCACTACCCTCTGTGTGTACCCTCTATTGGGTCATTCCTAACATGGGCAGCCGAAATAGGCCACTACCTGAAAAAAGGTTGCCCTTGAATAAATCCCTCAAGAGGGACAGAGCCCACAAACTCATTAAGGATGCAATACCATATCAGCTACTAATTAGGCCAACTCTATCGCATGGGCAAGGATGGCATCATGATTAGGTGCGTGTGCAAACAAAAATTTATTAGCATGCTTGAAGAAGCCCATTTTGGGATAGGAGGCGGTCAATTTTCCATTGACATTATGGCATGTAAAGTGTTACAGCAAGGCCTCTGGTGGCCAAATCTCTTCGAAGATGCAGCTGATTTTATCAAGCAATGTGATCCCTACCAAAGAGTGCAAATCCCACATAAAGCGGACATCATGCCCCTAATGGGAATATTAACCAATCAGCTCTATGAGAAATGGGGAATAGATTTTATTAGTCTGATAAGCCTAGAAGCTAAAGGAATAGAGGCCAAATACATTATCATGGCCACATATCATTTCACCAAATGGTTGGAGGGGTGAACTACAAGGAAAGCTACGATCGAGGAACTCATTTTCTCAATGAAACCATAGCGATCCTGACTAGCAAATTCATGATCATACATAGGAAGTCGACTCCATACTATCCCAGGGCAAATGGCCTAGCCGAGAGCTCAAACAAAACATGCTACAAGATTATAACTTACACAGTCGAAGCTAGTCGTACCAACTAGGAACACAAGCTCATCATAGACTTGTGGGCCTACCAAACATCTTACAAAGTGGCAACAAACTACACCCCCTTCAGCTTAGCCTTTAGGGTGGAGGCAATTATGCCAATGGAGTATGTAGTGCCCATCGTTTGCATCACCGTTAAGGAAAGGCTTACCAAAAATGCTTTAGCAGAGTGCTTAATCAATCTTGAATGACTAGATGAAATGAGATTGTGTGTAGCCTATTGCCTTTGAGTGGAGAAAGCAAGGAGTAAAAAATGGTTTGACCACAAGATCAAGAATAAAGACCTTGAGTAAGGAGACCTAGCACTCCTCTATACCATCCATAATACCAATCGCAAGCTTAAATATAGAGACATGGGTCCCTACCTTACTCCACAAGGTGTGTGCCGAATAGGTACCATAGATGGAGTGGAGATGGATGGTTACCTTAATGATAGAGCAAATTGAAAAGAT
This sequence comes from Dipteris shenzhenensis, assembly GCF_047967505.1. Taxonomy (NCBI): domain Eukaryota; kingdom Viridiplantae; phylum Streptophyta; class Polypodiopsida; order Gleicheniales; family Dipteridaceae; genus Dipteris; species Dipteris shenzhenensis. The sequence continues at coordinate 12,866,297 of NC_141611.1, forward strand.
ACTATGGACCCCTCACCCTACAAACCCTCCAAGCCATACATATGGAAAAGGAGATCAAGGCCAAGGTAGCCCGGATGAAACGCCAGGCCATCGAAGAAGCCAAGGCATGTAATGCCAAAATTAGTCAACGAAAGCAAATGGCCTTCTTTAAGTAGAACGCCTAGGGCTGACAAGGAACTAACAGTAGATCCGGTTAGGTTGAGTGTCCAATTGTAGGGTCCAAGTACAAGAATTGAGGCACTTGATCATCCGGGAGTGACCATAATTTCATCTCCTTTGAAGTATGGGAAGCGCTATAGGTACCCCTAACCCTTACTGTTGCTTCAGTTTGGGCAATCAACGGACAACTCTTACGTACATTGGGGTATGTAGACTTGAAACTAATTGTTGTCTGCCAAGAGGTAGAGTTTTGTTTTTATGTTCTCCCCACGGAGATACTCGATGAACAGATGATATTGGGAAGGACGTGGTGCTATGCCATGAACTTTCAATAATCAACTAGAGAGCTAGAACTATAACTCTCACATACAGGGGGAAACTGCAGTCATTCCACTCTATATAGTTCATTCCCTTTCCCCCACAGTACAATCACCTGCAAGAGGCAAGGAAATTTTAAATGAAGGTAATTCCAAAGATCCCGAAGCCTCCAGTTCCTTTTGGTTCGATCCTCATAAGGAAATCCATACAAATGCAACTCGAAGTCCTAATCTTGATAACAGCAAATACTTGCCACAAAGTGCTCTCCCACTTATACTTTCCATGCGCAAGGCTAGGGGCTCGACCCAAAAATTCCATGAACAACAAGTGCATGAAGCCGCCCTTTGTGCACAATGCCACTTGAAAAGGGAACAACAGCCCTGGAAGCCTGAAGCTGTGGAAGGGTTTCTGACCCCTTTCTGTCCCGTGCCAACACGGGCAATCCCATCAGAGCTCGACGTCGCCAATTGCCTTGCTAGCAAGGATAAATTCCAAGTGATGGTAACATCCCAAGTGATGTTGTACTCAAGCATAGGGAGAAGGAAAGGATCAACAGAGGCCATAATCTCAGCAAGCCGGCCTGTGCCAAAGAGAAGAGCGATACGTTGTTGAAAGAAGATCTTGTGGCTCAACATGACATGAACTGATATATATCAAGGAGTTTGAAGAGGCTGATTGGGTCGGATTGGTAGGTTTTGGGGAAACATTGCACCTCCTTTATAGATACCTCTACAATTAGCTCAAAACACTACAAATTGTCATTAAATGCAGAGACCTATAACTTTCAGTAGCATGATATCAAATATTCAAACCCATATTAAGATGTGCCTTGAGAAGTTTCGTAAGAAACAAAGAAGCAATCGGAAAGATATGGGTAGTTTACTGGGCAGAGTACATGATTAGACTTAACCAACGATCCAATTCCCATAGAGGTTGCCTAGGAGGGAAGGAAGAGCCCCCTTTGTGGCTTGGGAAATAGATAAACCATGTATGCACAATGAGTGGTTGAATAGACAACACTTTTGAGCAATTTGGAAGAGAAAACAATGGAAAAAGGAAAGAGACACTCAAGAGAGAGAACCTGAAGTAACCTTCATTACCAATAGAGTGAGACTCCACTCCAATGCAACTCAAAATACTACAAAAACAAGGGGGAGGAAGAGGTTTGGTACGTACAAGAGGGAGCGGAAGCTCCAAGACTACTCATAGAGAGAGAATGAACTAGAGAGAGATGGACTCAAGAGTCTACATAAGAGAATATCTACAAGAGGGAGAGAAGACTCATGGAAGAGGCTTGAGGAGACTAGAGCTACAGCAACAAGAGGCCTAATGGTCGAAGAGATGATGAACAAGGGAGAGGAGGGCTTCTCTTATAGAGATTTTGTCACCCTCCTTCACCCATTTACAATTGCTGCCTGTAGATTCCTTTCCCCATCAATCACATAAGCCCGTATGTCACCATCCATGTCCTTTTTGGCTACTCTTGGCATGTATCCCATCAAAAGATGCTCAAGACTCTTAAAATATTGAGAAAGTCAAGAGTCTCCCCACATGGAGCCCATAGGGACCCTCTCTTTTCCATATGTCCACATCCTCCTTATTCCACATAAGAATTCTAGAAGGATTCCTCTTGACTCCACACTCCTCCACATGCCTTCCACACACTTGGCATGTGATCTCTCTTATATTATTGGAACACATGAACATGAGCCCACCTCTTTATATGACTCACTCTTCCTATTTTCTAAAAACCCCATAATATCCCATACACAGATAACACTCACCCCATACCAAGGTATTTATCATTCATACACATGGTATTTCCAATGATCCATTCCACTCATCCTCTCAATCCCATACAATATCTTAGAAAATAGAAATAAGTGAGAGCCGCGAGGCTACTTGATACTCAAACTCTTATCAAACATAGAAGAAAACAATACCAATGCCAAATAAAAAATATCAATTTTTGGTGTCACAACACCCCACACCAGATGCTCTCTCTGTGGAAACAAGTGGGGGTTGCTTGGCACCTCCTTGGAGGTTCCCGACCTCTAGTGTCTACCTCGCTGATTTAGCAAATTGGCGGCCAGCTCACTCATATCCAAGCCTTTGGGCTCGTTGGTCTCTTTCTTGATCATTTCTACATTGGAAGACTTAATTGATGAGCAATTTCTAAGGGATTCGGGGCTTTATCTGCATTTGCCTTGTCCATGATGTCGTCACTTTTATGGATGGCTACCTTGCTGCATAGATCGAAGGAGGTAGGATTCAACACCATTAGGTGGTCGTGTAGCTTCGGGTCTACCAATCTGATGAGGAAGCGGGGCAATAGTCGTTCATCGCTCATCCGCTTGTATGGTTCACAATGGGCATTGAGGTGCTTGATCCTGGCTATGTAATCCCTAAGGGATTCCTTATCGTTCTACTTTACCTCATACAACTGGTTAATTGGGCTCCATTTATGGCTGCTAGGGCCTTTCTCAATGTCTCTTAGTTGACTTCTCTTCTGGGGTGAGAGCCCTATACCATTGGACTGCTTTGCCATCCAAGCTGAGACCAAATACATTGGCCATTTCTGGGAGCACCAAAGGCTTCACAAATTTATTCAAATCGCTCCACGTGGGAGACCAAGTCTCCTTCTCCAAGGAATTTGATCATTAACTTGGATATAGCTATGGGTCGGCTCCTCGAGGGATTCATAATCCCTACGGGAAACACTAGAGCAGGTGGGGGTGGTATGGCCCCCATTCTTAGGGCATTCACCAAGATGCGCATTGCCTCATTAGTTAACATTGTTTGAGCAGTTGGTGGGGACGGTGTCGCTGTGGGCCTGACAGGACGCAGGGTTCTGGCCTTGGTGGTGGTATCCATGTAGTTGCTAATGCCGGCATTGAATAGATGCACCAAGGCCTGCATTCATTGGTGCAATAGGTATGGATGGAAACGGACGTACTCCTAGAGGGGGTGGGTCATGGGGCATGGGCATGATGGTTTCATGCAATGAGTGATAAGGTGGAACCTGTGGAGTCCCATAGTTGACGAAAGTTGGTGGCATATGGGCTATTGGGGGTTCATAAGGCACCCCTCTTTGAAAGCCTCTCATACCCCCTCGACTAGGGTCTTCCCTTGGAATTTTCTCATCCATGCATTCCCATTGGGAATTTCTTGCGAAGGAGGAGGGTACTGGGTCCGCGAAGGTGGTTTCCATCCCGGTGTGCATTTCGGGGGCTGGATGTTGTTGACCTTCCCTTCCTACAGAGATGTTGGCAAAGGGGTTCTCCATGTATGCCGACTCTATTTGGCCTAAACGTTTGAACATGTTGGAGAATGTACCTCTTAGCCTAGATGCTACCAAAGGTGCAGGAGAGTTGGGAGAGGCCACACTAGTGAATGGGGCTTCGAAAGCCCTTGGACCCAAGGGGTCTTGCATTACCTCATCGGAGCTAGATAGATCTTCCTGTCGAGGGCCTATTACCAAGTGGGAGCTAGAAATCGAGCTTCCGGATCCCTACTAGGGTGAAAGGTGGACTGAGCATAGCTCAAAGCACTATCTTCTGGCATGGGATCCTTGGAAAAAATTCTCCCGGACCTCAAGTGCACGTATGAGACCTCTAACTAGGCACACTTAGGCTAAACTATAATTCTAGAATTTTTATATTTTGGACAACCTCAGAGGTATCCCCACGGTCGTAGGGATAGCTCTATGGCGACAGTTGTAAGGATGGGTTATCACATCGGCCAGTGGGATACCACTAGAGTAATAGGCGATTGGATAGGCTTAACGCAATGGGTGGCGGAATAGGCATAACACGACGGTTGGCAGAATAGATCGTGCCACATGTTTCGCAGGATAAGACGTAAATGTTATCCCCACAGACGTAGGGATATGTTTAAGACAATTATCAGAGGGATAATGGAGTTGGCAAGATAGCAACTAATGTGCCGATCGATGGAATAATTATAGCGATGGGCGTGGGGATAGAAAAATAGTGATGGTCGAAGGGATAACGGGGTCGGCAAAATAATTATGGCGACGGTCATGGGGATGAGCTTACCGTGCCGATTGGCATAATAATTGGATTGGCAGTACATGAATATGGCCATGGACATGGGGGTGCCTGAAGACACCGATCGGCGAGATAACGTTATAACAACGATCGTGGGGATAACGCTATGGCCATGGATCAACGACTGTCAGGCCGGCAGGATAATTAACTACCTTCATTAGCATGGATGTTTTCTCGCAATACATATGGATAAGGATTCCTGGGATCTAGCTCAGAAACAACATTTGCAGCACGCACAGCAAGCTCCACGTCATTGTGAATTCCGCACAATGAAAGCAAGGTCAACCATGCTGGAGCAGTATGTTCAAATGGCATGCTCGTAATCAAATCCTCTGCCTCGTCCAAAATTCCATGTCGCCCAAGAATATCAATCATGCACATATAGTGCTCAATCGAGGGGGTTATGCCATGCTCTTCGTTCATACAGACAAAGTATTTCCTGCCATCAGCAATCATACCTGCATGACTGCATGCTGTAAGAATGCAGATGAAGGTTATCTTATCTGGCTTTACACCTTCAGCCTGCATCTGACCACACATTTGAAGCACCTCCTTGCCATGACCATTTTGAGCACATGCTGCGATCATGGCACTCCAGGAGACCACATCCCGCACTGGCAATGCTGCAAACATAGCCCTTGAATTGTCCAGGCTCCCACACTTGCCATACATGTTGACGAGGGCTGTCCCCACAGTAACATCCAACTCCCATCCATTGCCAACTATAGCACCATGGATCTTTCGACCCTCTTCTAAAGCTGCCACACTGGCACACACATCTAAAACGGAAATGAAGGTGATCATGTTAGGCTTTACATCTTCAGTTTGCATTTGGCCAAAGAGTTGTAGGGCCTCCTTGCCTTGGCCATGCTGGGCACTTGCTGTTATCATGGCACTCCAGGACAACACATCACGAAATGGCATCTCTGCAAACACAGCCCTTGAATCATCCAGACTCTGGCATTTGCCGTACATAGTAATGATGGCTGTCTCCTCAATAAGATCTAACTCTGGTCTATTGCTAACAATAGTGGCATGGATCTCTTGACCCTCTTCTAAGGCTCCCACACCTGCACAGACACCCAAAATACAGGCGAAGGTGATTTCATCCGGTTCGAAGCCTTTGGCCTGCATTTGACTAAACAGTTGCAGGGCCTCCTTGTCATGCCCATTCTGGGCGCACACTGAGATCATGGCACTCCAGGACACCACGTTTTGTAGCGGCATCAATGCAAACACAGCCCTTGAATCATTCAGGCTCCCACACTTACCAGACATATTGACAAGTGCTGTCCCCACAACCACATCCAACTCCCATTCGTTTTCATCAATAGTAGCATGGATATCCTGACCCTCTGCTAGGGCTGCCACACTGGCACATGCATCCAAAATGCAGGTGAAGGTAATCCTGTCTGGCTCAAAGCCTTTGGCCTGCATATTATGAAACAGTTGTAGGGCATCCTTGTCATGCCCATTTTGGGCACAGACTGCAATCATGGCATTCCAGGAGACCACATCGAGCAGTGGCATCTCTGCAAACACAGCCCTTGCATCATCCAAGCTCCCACACTTGCCATACATATTGACAAGGGCTGTCCCCATGACAACATCCAATTCCCATCCATTGCCAGCAACAGTAACATGGATCTCTTGACCCTCTTCCAAGGCATCTACACTGCCACCGAGTTCTAAAACACAGATGAAGGTGATCTTGTCCGGTTTGAAGCCTTCTATCAGCATTCGACCAAAGAGTTGTATAGCCTCCTTGCCATGTCCATTCTGGGCACAGGCAGCCATCATGGCATTCCAAGAGACGACATCCCGCAACAACATATCTGAAAACACAGTGTTTGCGTCATCCAGGCTCCTGCACTTGCCATACAGATTAACCAGGGATGTCTCCACAACAAGATCAGCCTCCCATCCATTGCCAGCAATAGTAGCATGGACCTCCCAACCCTCTTCTAAGGCTGCCACACTGCCACACGCATTTAAAATGCATATGAGGGTAACCTTGTCTGGTTCAAAGCCTTGGACCAGCATTTGACCAAACAGTTGGATAGCCTCCCTGCCATGCCCATTCTGTGCACACGCAGAAATCATAATAGTCCAAGAGTACAGATTCCGATGGACTATTTGATCGAATACAGCATGTGCATGCTCCAAGCTCCCACACTTGCTGTACATTTGAAGGAGAAGATTACTCAGAAATCTGTTGTCCGCATAACCACGCCTGGTCATGTGTTCTTGCACACATTTACCTTCAGAGAGGGCCCTGTTATCGGTGCAACGCCTCAACAGGGAGGCATAAGTTGCAACATCTGTCTCTGGACCCAGCTGACAGAGGATCTCCTCTTTCAAGCTAGAGTCTTCATTCCTTGCAAGGTCACTCTGATGATGCACATCCACCTTGCTAGTTCCTAGCCCGCTTAGCAACTCTTGTGCGAGTTTGGCCCACTTGGACCTCCACCCAACATGTTGGTGAGTGGCCATCCGTCTCAAACATGGGACAGGCAACGATCCCAAGACCTTGCTCTCTTCTAATTTGGTATCCCGACCCGGATGATTGGGATACCAAATTAGACGAGAGCAAGGTCTTAGGCTATCCAAAGATGATGCAAAATCAGGCATGCTCGATGCCCATGATAATACAGCCATAGATTTTGTCACCATGTCAGCAAGGTTACAGGCAGTGAGGCTCTCTTCCTAGCCTTGACTTAGCTTTTAATAATAGGGCATAGTGGTTTGGCTATGGGTTTCCAATGCAGAGGTCATTTATTCAAATCTTTCGAGGCTTCAAATCTTCAAGTAGTTTCTAGTTGTCCTTAGGGTGTTTAGGATGGAAACAAACCATGTGGGTGAACTACACAGGTCCTTGTCATCCTGTTGAACCGAGTCTGCTGCATCTTGCCTTGGATATCGCGCACCTGCCGCCTCGATTCCTTCCGGGTCTAGACCCTTATCGTTTCTCTCCCATTCATGAATAAAACCAGCAATCTTGATACGCGTGCTACCCTGATCATTGATCAAACGAAGAGAAGCATCCCCTACTTTCAAAGAAGCACAGCGAGGTAAGCTCGATCAACGTAAGTCTAAACTTCAGGAAGCATGCTTTGCTCAAGCAAGAAGAAATATCTATGCAACGAGCATAGATAATATACTAGCCCAATAGCCATGGCATGAATCATTATTTTATTGAATTTCTATGGCTTGCCCATTTCATATATTGGCCTAGCTGCCTTATTTCTATCATATCAATAGTAGGTAGTTTGTGTATTTCAAAAATGCTAACATTGGGTGTGTTAGAGATAGAGTTTTCATATGCATTTATTGCAATTAGAGAAGGGATCTCTATTGGATGATGAGTATCATTCTTTATACAAGGAATGAGAATCCTTTGTTATATCCTAACGAGTGACTCACTTGATCTTATGAGGAACCTCTTCGATTCATCAAATATGGTGCATTAATATACACGATTATAAAAAGCAAACCTATGTATGTAGATATTAACACTGTCGATATATCCCATATCTAATTTGAACTGCAACAACCTAATCTAAACCTTCAAGCATCTATGCGTCTTCCTTTGGGGGATGTTAAGTTTTTTGTGCTTTGTGCGCTATCAATTTGTTTTATTGCTATTGGCTATTTGTTGCAAGTTCAAGTTTGGTTTCTAGCAATCGCTATAGGGTAGACTGATTAAACAAATAGTATTGGCTTGATGCATGATAATTGTTAGCCCTTGCTAAGGGGAAACTTTCGAAAGGTAATTGTTGGACTATCTATTTTGGGGTTGGATTCATTAATTCCAGGTTGACTGGTTTCAAGTCTAGTTTATGAGCTACATTTATATTGGTTCCCTATTGGTTACATATTTACTAGTTTGCACACATTTACTTAAAAGAAGGGCATCGACGTCATGGGTTATAAGAGGTCTCATGGAGGAGCTCGCAAGTACTTGAGGTAGACTGCTATGTCCAACTGCACAGCTTTTAGCAACTTATCAAACTAACCCAACAACCAACTGAATCAGCATCTGTAAAAGTGCTTCTTTTGAGATTATAAGAGGGACAGGAACAATTCGTCGCCCACATCGCCTTCATAGGCAGCATCAATCAAAGAGTGAGTTCTCAATATAGAGAACTATAATATCTAGAAGCTCCCTTTGGAAAGACTTTAACATTTGAAGATATAGCAATAACTAGGGAAACTAGGCCTTGTGATGCACAATAGCATTTGCATAGAAATGGCGTCTGAGATAGTAGACCAAGTTCTTCAAGTAATGAATAAAACTCAATGAACAAGTTGTACATAGCAGTAGATAAGGATGGTCCTTGACGGAAAGATCTGTTGAAGCTCCCGGCCACATGTAGTAGTGGCTACTATGAAATAGTACAAAAACTTCTCTGGCGATAATGGAAAATCTTGCAAAAATTTGGTAGAGTTTTTCCCTTTTTGCTAAGGTGACGATCTGGGGGGATAGGGTGCCTTTTTATAGTTTTTGGTATCCCAATGGTTGGGGGGATAGCATAAGGTTACAAGCTGACAGGATGGGAGGAAGGCGACAATCCGATGGGATGGGAGGAAGGTGATGGGTCGTTGGGTTAGCTGCTGTAAGGCAATGTTCCGACGGGATAGCTATAAGGCAAAGGGTCATCAGGTTGATAGTTATCAAAATTGTTGAGAGGTGAAAGGGGAAAAAAGAATGGAAGGGGGGCTATTGATCCTAAGTGTGTTTCCCAGAGGGAAAATGGGGTGGATGGACTAGGTGATGCATAGACTTGTGCAATTAGCATGCAAGGATGCAAAATGTGAAGAAAATGCACAAAAATGCATTGCCATATTCACCTACTGGTGGCCGTGAATGTGAGTGCGTGCATTGGAACCAAGGACTTGTGAGCTGCTGGTGCATCTGGGTGATATGCCTACCATACAGACTCACCTAGACCTGGACTTGATGATTATATGGAATGCAATGGAGATGAATACCTAATAGCAGCATACCACATCATCGAACAAGTAGAGGATGTGTTGAGTTTGTGCATCATCATGGTTGTCACGTGTGTATCGGTGCTGTGCATTCACTTTGATGGAACTCTCTCAGAATTAGGCATGTGAGTTCTTGTGTGGCTGTAACCAAAGCGGGGACATGTTCTTGTGGTACCATGACCCTTGATGTGGCAGGCGGGGTAGGTCCGGGTGACATCACAAGTGCTCCATTGAGTAAGGTGTCTTCTAATGGCATGCTCATGGGCCTGGAGGAAGGTTCTTGTGTAACTACCTCACTTTTAGGGGTTAGTTCTTGTGTTGCTTCCTCGAGGACCTTGGCAGCTTTCTCATTGAGGTGCACTATACGTGGAATCATGACACTCCTTGGGCTTACAGAATTGTTGATTGTGTTGGGCTCGAGGGTAGGTTCTTGTGGGACTGCATCAGGAGTTGACACAAATTCTTATGTTGCTACCTTATGAATCCCAACAAGTTGAGGTCACGTATTCGATGTCATTGGAAGCATTGGGACCCAAATGTATCGCTTGCCTTGATAGTAGCCTTAGGCTTCCAAGAGCCTTGTCGCAACTCAATGCTTGTGAAAATTCTGCCAGATGGGTGTTGGAATTTGTCCTTGTCGGCAAGGTGATTGGCGATGATGAGCTCCGCTCCTTAATGGGATTGCCCGTGTTGGCATGGGACATGAAGGGGTCAAAAACCCTTCCATGGCTTTGGGCTTCTAGGCTGTTGTTCCCTTTTGAAGTGGCATTGTGCACAAAGAACGGCTTCATGCACTTGTTGTTTGAAGAATTTTTGGGTCGGGCCCCTGGCCTTATGTGTGGAAAGTAGGGGTGGGAGAGCAGTTTGTGGCAAGTGTTTAACGTTATCAAGATTAGGACTTTGAGTTGCATTTGTATGGATTTCCTTCTGCTGAGGATTGGACAAGGCGGCACTGGAGGCTTTGAGATCTTTGAAATTGCCTTTGTTTAAAATTTCCTTGCCTCTTGCAGTAGGTGGTTGTACTGTGGGGGGAGTGGAATGAACTTTACAGAGCAGAATTACTGTAGTTTCCCTCTGTACGTGAGAGTTGTAGTTCTAACTCTCCAGTCGATTTGACAGTTCACGGTATAACACCAGGTCCTTCCCAATATCATTTGTTCCTTGATATCTCTATGGGGAGAACATAAAAACAAATCTCTACCTCTTGGCATTAGTTCCAAGTCTACGTACCCCAATGTACTTAAGAGTTGTTTGTTGATTGCCCGAACTAAAGCACAGTAAGGGTTAGGGGTACCTATAGCACTTCCCATTTTTTGCAAAAGATGAAATTATGGCTTGCTCTCAGATGATCAAGTGCCTTGATGCTTGTACTTGGACCCTACAATTGGACACTCAACCTAGCCGGATCTATGGTTAGTTCCTCGTCAACCCTAGGTGTTCTACTTAAATAAGGCCATTTGCTTTCGTTGTCTGATTTTGGCATTACATGCCTTGACTTCTTTGATGGCTTGGCATTTCATCTGGGCTACCTCGACCTTGAGCTCCTTTTCCCTATGTATGGCTTGGATGGTTTGTAGGTCCATAGTATCTTTTCAATTTGCTACCATTAAGGTAGCCATCCATCTTCACTTCATCTAGGGTAGCTATTTGGCACGCACCTCGCAAAGTAATCTCCACTATGTGGTAGGGACCCATGCCTCATATTTAAGCTTGTGCTTGGTGTTACGGATGCTATAGACGAGTGCTAGGTCTCCCTCCTTGAGATATTTGTTCTTTAGCTTGTGGTCAAACCATTTTTTACACCTTGCATTCTCCACTCGAAGGCAATAGGCTGCACACAATCTCGTTTCATCTAGTCATTCAAGATCGATTAAGCACTCCACCAAAGCATTTTTGGTAAGCCTTTCCTTGACCGTGATGCAAAGGCTGGGCACTACATACTCCATTGGCATAACCGCCTCCACCCCAAAGGCTAAGCTAAAGGGGGTGCAGTTCATTGCCACTTTGTAAGACGTTTGGTAGGCCCACAAGGCTACGATGAGCTTGTGTTCCCAATTGGTACGACTGGCTTCGACTGTGCAAGCTATAATCGTGTAGCATGTTTTGTTCAAGCTCTTAACTAGGCCATTTTCCCTGGGATAGTAGGGCATTGACTTCTATGTATGATCATGAATTTGCTAGTCAAGATCGCTATGGGTTTATTGAGGAAAAGAGCTACTCAATCGCTAACTAATTCCAAGGGACACCCAAACCATGTAATGACTTGTTCGTATAAAAACTTAGCTATGGACGACGTATCATATTTCCTTGTAGTTCACCCCTCCAACCATTTGGTGAAATAATATGTGGCTAGGATGTTGTATCTAGCCCCTGTTCCTTTAGCTGTGCTACTGGGTTTATCAGACTAATAAAATCTATGCCTCATTTCTCAAAGGTCTGATTGGTTAATATTCCCATTAGGGGCATCATGTCTGCTTTATGTGGGATTTGCACTCTTTGGCAGGGATCGCATCGCTTGATAAACTCGGCTGCATCTTCAAAGAGAGTTGGCCACCAGAGGCCTTCTTGTAACAAGTATGTCGATATATTCATGTTGGCACTCGCACTTGCACATGATGCCATCCTTGCCCATGTGGTAGAGAATGGTGTTGCATCCTTAATGAGTTTGTGGGCTCTATCCCTCTTAAGGGCTTCGTTCAGGGGAAACCCATTTTCCAAGTAGTGGCCTATTTTGGCTACCCGTTTCGGAATTATGTCAATGAGAAATAGGGGAGCATCTGGGAGGTTATCCTCGACTCCTTTTGGAGCTTCTCCATTGGGAATCCTTGAGAGGTGGTTGGCTAGGATGTGGATCTTTCCTTTTCACACTGCAACTGTGAAGTCAAACTCCAAAAGGATTAGCATCTTCCTTGTTATGTGTCCCATCATGCAAGGCTTGTTAACCAAATATAGTAATGCTTGATGATCAACAAAAAAGACAAACTTGGCTAACAAGTAATGCCTAAGCTTTTTAACTGCATAGACCATGCCCAACCTTCCCTCTTTGGTGTAGTGTAATTAACCTCAGCATCGTTTAATTGCCAGCTAGCAGAGTACACTGAGTAGTCCAATTTGTACTCCCTTGGTTGGGCTAACACACATCCGATGGAAAAGTTTGAGGCATCTATGTGGACGTGGAATATTAGATTCTAGTCCTAGGCCTGCAATACCGATGTTGTGGCCAAAGCTAGCTTGAGGTTTTTGAAGGATTTTTGACATTCCTCAGTCCACTCAAATACTACTAACAGCTTGTACAATGGTCAGGCTATGTCTACATAAAATAGGATAAATCTTCAATAGTAGCCCATATGGCCCATAAACCACTGCACTCCCTTGGAATTCATGTGGTGGTACCTCTAGAATGAGCTTGATCTTGTTGTAATCCATGAAGATGCCATTCTTGGACACTATGTGACTAAGAATCACACCGTGTTTGACCCAAAATTGACTGTTTGACCCAAAATTGACACTTGAGAGGATTCAGGGATATCCGGTACAACCTGCACTCTCAAGGACTGGTTTTAGGGAGTCTCAAATGATCATCCCATGTTGAGTTCATGCACATGTCCTCCAAGAAGACTTCTATGAAGTCCCTTAGGTACTGCTTGAAGATGGTGATCATCAACCCCGCTAAAAATGTGGCGAGCGCATTGGTAAGTCCAAATATCATCACTTTGGCCACATACACACCCCACCCAGTTGCAAAGGAAATTTTATGTTGATCTTCCAACGTGATGGATACCTGATTTTATCCCAAGAATCCATCTAGGAAGCTGTAAGCTTCCTTCCTGGCTCCTCTTTCTAGAACATGTTCTGTGAAAGGCAATGGGTAGCGGCATTGACCTTTTTCAAGTCTACACATACTCAAATCTTTCCATTCTTCTTCAGGACTAGCACAATGGGTGACTCCCAGTCTATATGCTCTATCTCGTAGATGAATCCCGCATCTATGAGTTTTTGAATCTACTCCCTCACTATGAGTGCATATTCAGGATTCATAGGATAGGTACGCTGTCACACTAGCATGACATCATCTAGCATGGGTATCATGTGCTGCATGACCTCAACGGGCACACCCTTCATGTCTATGTACTTCTAGGCCATGCAGTCCTTGTACTCTCAAAGAAAGGCAATCAAAGCATGCTTCTCATTGAGGGTGAGGTCATCTACTATGTATACTGATTGTGGGTCCACCCCTTATGGTGCCAAGTTTAATTCCTTAACCTTAGTTGGGCCATCGTACCCTTGGAAGCACCCTTCTTCCCAGGTTCTCTTGGCCTGCTATAGTATAAGATCTTGTGATCCTCAATCGTGTAGGCCTTGTAATGGAAAGGTACCTGTCGCAGGTCCTCCTTTTCTTCATCCACCTCCTCCACTCCCCTTTGTGTGGTTTCCCCATTGGCTCTAGTGGGAGCCTTTGGGCTTTTGGAACTTGGGAGCCTCGAACTTGAGGGGGGACTCCATGGCAATTATGGAGCCGATTGGAGAGGTAACTTTACTCAACCGAGATCCCCAATTGGAGGTGAACTCATGGTGAGCAATAGTGGCACCCACATATGTTAGCCAATGGAGGTCTGATTTGACCCTTACTATCCCTCTTCTCACCTTGTGGGGTTCGAGCATGTTAAACATTCCAACGGACACCATTGTACTCAACTCTTCATGCTCAAGGGTTGTTATTTGGAATCCTATTCTTTCTGGGACATCAATGTTTGCCATAATGTGCATCTAATTCTGAGAGAACTCTGGCTCAGGAAGTGGGGCATACCAAAATTCATCTTCCTCCTTCCCATCATCTTGTCTCTCACAAGTTTGTAACAGTTTTAAGGATGCGGTCCTTGCGGTTGTGTCAGACTCTGCAACAAATTTTAGGGATTCCATAACAATTTTAGGGATGCTGTCCTTTTGGGTGGGCCTCGTATGTACACAAGTCCACTCACGCAATTTTGTCCTTATGCCGTAATTAGATGTTGTCCGCATGCCAATCATGTATGAGTTCAAACATTTGCAAAAAGGGCCTACCTAGGATGACTCATATCTAGGCTGCTGGGTGGGTAAAGCCCATGACCACAAATTGAACGGGCTATGTGAAGCCGAATACTTTAATGTTAAGACCCGTGAGAACTCCCAGGGGTTCAATAGCTCTACCATTGGCTAGCTTTAATACCAGATGGGTTTCCTCGAGAAAAGGTTTTCCTCACCTCTCCCAACATTCATGGGTGTAGACACTCACAGATGCTCCCCCATTCATGATGTTGTCAACCTTTTGGTTTTGATAGGTTATGGGGATAGCTGCATTAGTATCATCACCTTCAAAGTATTGGCCTAACTTATTGATTGGGACCTTGGGTAGGCTCTCTTCTTGTGGTTGGTTGACTTTGGGGTTGGTAGGACCTTGGGGCAAGAATTCCTCGTTCATTTAGTTTGAGAGGTCTCACTAGAGGGTAGGATTCCCTCTTAACAACAAGAATGCAATTGCCTGACTTTTGTGGAGAGGAGGGCCACTAACTCAAAAATATCACATGGTTCCTGAGAGGACTCCCTTCCTACCAATAGCAGATCCTCTTAGGTTCCGCAGCATTGGGTCCTCCTGGAACATCCATTGCATCAAGTCTGGATCCTCTAAGTTACCGGAGCTGGGTAGCTCTTGTTCTTCCACCCTCTCTAGTACCCTAAGTGCCTTTGCCCCCCTATGAGTGTTCAAGTGGTTCGGGTGGATGGTGTCTAACCCTTTGTTGACCTTGAGCCTATGATTGAATTTCTCTTGGCATTCCCATACCAAGTTCCGAGCATCTATTAAGTGTTGTTTCTCTAAGGCTGGGTCTAGATATGTTCCCTTATAAGAAGGTGGAGATGTAAGGCCTTGGGCCCACACTGGCTTGTTTACATCCAAGTACGGGGGCATACTCAAATTGTCCTGAGAAGGGGCTTGTCGGGAGGTAGAGGAGGTGGCGAGGGTGACTGTCTCCATCTAAACCTGAGCACTTAGTTTGTTCCTTTGCCCACCATCGTGACCTTCTTGGACCTGGTCTATGGGGGTTGGGGTGCCTCAAGATTTTGCACCATAGATGTTCTATCCTTCCTTGCTTGCTTCTTCATTTGACCCTTGCCTGCATCCTTGTGATGACCTTCAAGGTCACTAGTATTCTTGGGCTGGGTGGCCGAAGTTGCTAGCCTCCTTAGGGAGAAATCCTTGAATAAATGCTCCACTATGCACCCAACACACAAGGTCATGGGGCCTGTTGTGGGAGGAACCACTGGGGTAAGATCCCTATATGGGCAATCCTTTAAAAAATGTGGCCCTTCGCATTTAAGACATGACATGGGAGATTCCCTGTGCCCTTATATGGGCATCCGTTTGCCCTATGTGGACCTTGGCATGTATAGCATTGGATCGAGGGCCTTTGCACCAAGGAGTTCATGTCTCTTGCCCTCGTGGCCATGGGCACTATCTAGAACATTGGGACATGTTGATTGTCATGTTAGAGGTAGTGACTTGTGATGCCACTTCCCTCCTCACAAGGGTAATAGTTGGGATGTCCATGATAATGTTCCACCTCCTCCCTATCGGTAGGTAGTTCTTTTGCCAATACTTGATTGACCGAAGTTATATGAGGTAGGGGTGGTTGCGAGCTTAGTATGGGTGGTAGTAAAGGAGCCTATTGTGCCCCATATTGACATGGATTGGCTAGAGGGGCTCCTTGTGCATTCATTGGGTTGGGTGGGGATGTCAGGGCTAATTGGGATCTCAGCTAATAGATCGGTTGGGGAAGGACCTTCAAAAATCAGCATTGGGAGGTGTCGTGGTTTCCCTATCTATAATAGCAGTGTGCACAATAGAGGGCTTGCCTTGCCTTGAGGTGGGGACACTCTTTCAAGGGGTGATTGTCATTGCATACCCCGCACCAAACATTGTCCCTCCTGGGGAATAAGTGGGGGTTCCTTAGTGTTTCCTTGGAGGTTCTTGACTTCCACTACTGGCCCAATTGATTCAGTATGTTAGAGGCCAACTCACTCATATATAAACCCTTAGATTCATTATCCTCCTTCTTGGTAGGCTCCATATTAGAAGACCTTACCGATTGTGATACCTTCGATGGAGTTGTGGTTTTGTCCTGGACAACCTTATATTATCACTTATACGGATGGCTACTTGGCTATAGAATTAAAGGAAGTGGGATTCATAACCATTAATAAGTGGTCATGTAGCTTCAAGTTTGCCAATCCAATGAGGAAGCGTGGCAACATACATTTGTCGCTCATCCTCTCATGTGGTTTGTAGCAGGAATTGAGGAGTTTGATCCTAGTGATGTAATCTCAAAGGTATTCCTTTATTTCACCTCATATAATTGATTAATCAGGATCCACTTATGACCATTGAGTGAACCCTACGATGTAGGCCTTCCATAATGCCTCCTAGTTGACTTTCTCCTTTGGACTGAGGGCACTGTACCATTGGCCTGTACCATTGGCCTGTCTTGCCAGGCTAAAAGCATTAACCATTTCTAGATCTCTAGGAGCACTGAATGCTTCCCCAAGAAAGTTAGTTATCAATTTGGAGATGGCTATGGGTTGACTCCTAGAGGGATTGGTGACCCCTACTGGGCATACAGGTGCGGTCAGGATCCCCCTTCCTAATGCGTCCACTAGGATGCACATCCCCTCTTAAGAAGAGATCAGATAAAGAGGAATAGGATCTTGAAGAACAGATCATATCTTGTGATGAAGATGCTTTCGAGCAAGGCCAGATTTGTGTAAATACTTGTAAGGAGTCACTCCGAGTAGAAGCCTTGATACAAGCATCTCAAGCTAAGATTTACTCAAGGGAATGGTGGGCCAAGAAGGGAGATTGTGCTAACGAGGACATGTTTAGGATCCTTCGAAGCATGCACAGCCTATTTGATTATTGGACCATGTGAATGAAGTGTCTTTTGACACATCCTCTGACTCAGAAGACTCTTTTAGTGAATTCCAAGCAATGAACTCCTACCTCTAGTGACATTGCGAAGCCCCTATCATTTGTCTCTTTTAGACTCAACCATATTGAAATCCCTAGTAAAATTATAATTTTTCATTGTTTTATCATCCCATAGTAGAGTTATTTTCCTAGCTTGTGTTAGGGGCATAAACAGAGAAAATCTAATAGGATAGTTCACCATGGTTAAAGTTAATTCCAATCCCATTGTTTTTTAAAAGAGGCCAAATCACACTAATAGCCTAGCTCAAATGATCAGCAACCCTAAAAGCAACGTGTCCTCTACCTTCTTCATGGTCTATTATGAACCAAATTCATTTTTTGTCTACTTGTTTTAGTTGCCACCTAATATTTTCCCCTCCGACTTTAACCTCATAAAGGGGGAGAAAATTTATTGTAATACCACTACCTCTTAGCCACCTCCTAAAGACAAGAGGCTTAAGATCATTCTCATCAAACCTTGGACATTTACACTAAGGAAATAAAATTTTTCTTGCATGGGGTTGTGAATTATTGGGAGATATTCTTATTCCTCTTCTTCTTGAAGCTAACGGCGTTGTGCTGAGTGGAGATGAAAAAGCCTCATGACATCCTTCTTTTCTCTCTCTCCATCAAAGTAGTGTCTTTTGGATTGTTGATAGAGGGGCTTGCTCATTGATTCTTTCTTTTTTCTTGAATTATCTTCTTTCCTTTAACAACATAAAGGGTAGCTTGTCCCTTTCCATGCTAGCATAATCATCTTGGGCCACATATCTCTCAAAATCTTGGGTATTGGCTAGGGACTTGTGGTTTTCAATGATAAAGATAGAGTATACTACAATTTCAAAGGACTTAAAGAATATGCCTACAAGCCAAGATTTGTCCCTTCAGACGTGGATGATTTCAATGAACTCAGTATAGAAGTGACATCTTATTAGGAGTGGATGAGTTCATTGATGCAGAGAAAGATGAAGAATTCAAAAGCAATGCTTGCTTTGGAATGGATGAATTCTTGCATATTTGCACTAGAGGAGGTCATCTTATAGGGTGTAGTGCCTCTTTATTTTTAAAAATGTTGAATCCTTATAGATTATTTTCCTGGAATGCCTCATGGTAAGGGATTAATTGCATAGAAAATTATAAAATGATTTCCAATGAATATCATTTGGCTCATTTTTCTATGCAAAATATTTTTAATGAGTGTCATTGTTGTTGCATTTATCACTATGGATGGAAGGTTTACTAATGCATCTATGTTTATTGTCCATCTTCACTCCTAGCTCTTCCCCAAGCTTTAAGTCTACTTTTGCTAAAGAATTTTGTCTTTATAGCTCCCTAAATGAGATCTATATGTCAATTGGATACTAGCCTGTGTTGGTGTGGGAGAGCAATCCTCTAATTGAGCTTTTGTGACTTTAAACTTCCAATTGTCTATTAGAGAGGGTGTGACTTTGGGTCCATCCTCCTTCTTAGCCCTCATTTTCAAGATGTCCTTATTAAGCTAAGTGCACAAAGAAAATATTTGACAGCCTGGATCGACTTTAATGTAGCTAAATCCAAAGCAGGTAGTCTAATTTCCTATAGTGACAATGAACAACACCGATTCTCATCACTCTACTATTATGCTTGCCTTATCCTTGAGCCACCTCCCCTCAATTATCTCACCTTGTGTAGTTTCATTTGAATACTTCCAAGATCATCACTCCCTCTGCGTTTCTATGAGCCGATCTTCATTAAGTCACTATCATCCCCAATTTCCTATAACCATTTGCAACACTAGTTCATCTCCTTATGATATGTACCTTTACCTTAGCCCTTGCCTCAACTATATCTAGAATTGGCCCCTCTATAGCCATAATTTTTATCTGCCTTATTGGAATCGCTCAAGCAAACCCACTCAGCCAAAACTAGTGCTAGCCCCTAACTCAACTCCAGCACCTACATCTCTACTCTCATACCTATAGCTCTTCTAGTATATACTTCATTTGAGTTTGTGAACTCTACCTTCCCATAATTTTCCATATTAGCCTCAGCTCAACCCACCACAATGCACGTCTACCGCTACTACAAAAAAGTTCCTATGAAATCTCAGAGAAAGTTCCCGTGCCAACACTAATGCTTGAGTTTTGGCAGTGATTTGCCAAGCTACAAAAAGTGAATTGCTCGTTGCCACATGTTGATGCACCTGCACACGACCTACAAGACATCCCTTGTTAGATATACCAACCTATTGGAGGTGATGAAATAACAATTGAAGGGTTAGGAAGGTCTCTAGGCTTGGCAGTCAAAAAATGCATGGATAGAAAACCATTTCTCTTGTCTCCAACGACAATGCAATGTTGCATTTGGACTTGAGTATTTGGCTATGGTTTGTAGACTTGTTACTTCACTTTTAGCCAGAATCTATAATCACATGTTACCTTTACTTAGTATAGCTTTATTCATATATTGCATAATTCAATCATAAAAAACCATCCCACGTTTTATCTTTTTTCCTTGCATGCATAGTTTAATAGTATTTGTAAATTTTATGGTATTTCTTAAATTTTTAAAAGCTCCTTTTGGGTTAGGTTTAACTTTTAGTCTATATTATGGAATACAATTGCATATATAGGCAAGTCAATTAGGCATTCCATTTATAACTCTTTCAGGTAGGATCTCTTACAAGTGTGATGATATGATCATAGGTAACTTTAAGTTCTTATGATGTGATCTCCATGTTCTTTAAGCTTTGGTTGCATATTTAACTAATGAGTTAATTTTCTTTAGCAAATAGTCTTTTACTCCTTTAATGTAGTTCTTTTATATGAACTTAATTTGAGTATTCCTTCTTTCATAATTGGAAAAAAAATATAGACTTGGTTAATTGTAGTAGTCTTCCTTTAAGATTTCTAATGTTCTCTTTATGCTTTCTTTTATATAGTACAAATTTTAAAGGAAATTATTAAGTATATGGCATGCCTATCTCTAGCGTAGGGTTCATATGTCATTAAGCACAATTATTAGTGATTGTAAGTATGGGATTACCCTCACAAGGATGAGTGTGCACAGGCATAATGATGTTTACTCAGACACACTTATGTACATTCCCTATAAGGCGAAATAGATATTGTTTGTCATTTCAATAAAAGTTCTGAGACTTTCATGCATTTTTGTCCCCTCATATAGACATTCAAAAGTAAATAGACTTAGAGAGAAGGTTTTACATAATAGAATGGGGAGCTGTGCATGTGCAATGACATTTTTGAGCACTCTTGCATCTCCACCTTTGTCTTTGGAATGGACACAATGATTCGATGGACGGACGTCTAGTGAGATAGATCTTCATTTAAGCGATGTTTTCACTTCTTACGCAAAGTCTGGTGCCTAGTATGCATATACAGGCATTCCTTTGTATGCCCTTATGTGGCTATTGTCTGTTACATAGTTATAACTACAATAACGTCGAGTTTTGTCATACTACTGCCTGTGCATTCTCCACTTGTGATCTATTCCCCTTCCCGTTTCTTATGATCTATTCCCCCTAGCGACACGAATAGATATGTGACTTAGAATACTAACGATGGGGAGCGAGGACACCGGAGATTCCTCCATGAGCTACAAGCACCTTGAGCATGAGCGATGTTTTGAAGATTTATCAGACTGTTTTTTACGTATGCTGATTGCAAGATTACTGAAGGGCCATAGTGTGAGGTAGGCCATTTTACTTTGGGGCCAACTAACTTTGTAATGAAGATCCCTACTCCATGAAGGCTGAGGGTGCGATACATGCCTTAGGATAGCCCAAAGCAAAACCCGATGTAGGCCAAGTCCCTTCCATAAAC